>NW_026961076.1:0-220334 GCF_021018805.1 Prinia subflava | reverse complement strand
TGAAAAGCAAATCTTAATGTTACATAGCTCTTACATGGAACTCTATCAAATTAGGCAATACCAGCTTTGGTCTTGCTCTATAGACATGGGAAACACTAACTGGTACAGAGTGTAAGCAAGGAAAGCATAAGGCATGAAAGTGTCTGCAGCAGCTTCTCTGGTGGTTGGCAACACAAGCAACTAACAAGACTTGTGTTTTGATCAACTCCAGAAAGCAAACCATAGAAACCAAAAGCAGAGATCACAGTTCACTCTGTAAAGCAAATCTTTATGTTACGTAGCTCTATCACAGAAACTTAGTAAATTAGGCAGTAACAGCTTTAGTTCTCCTTCTATGGACATGAAAAACACCAACCGGTGCAGCGTAAAAGCCAGTAATGGATAAGGCAAGAGAGGGTCTGCAGCAGCTTCTCTGCTGGTTGGCAGCACAAACAACTAACATGACTTGTGTTTTCATCAACTCCAGAAAGCAAGCCATGGAAACCAAAAGCAGAGATCACAGTTCACTCTGTAAAGCAAATCTTTATGTTACATAGCTCTTACATAGAACTCTACCAAATTAGGCAATACCAGCTTTGGTCTTGCTCTATAGACATGGGAAACACTAACTGGTACAGAGTGTAAGCAAGTAAAGCATAAGGCATGAAAGTGTCTGCAGCAGCTTCTCTGGTGTTGGCAACACAAGCAACTAACAAGACTTGTGTTTTGATCAACTCCAGAAAGCAAACCATAGAAACCAAAAGCAGAGATCACAGTTCACTCTGTAAAGCAAATCTTTACGTTACATAGCTCTGTCACAGAAACTTAGTATATTAGGCAGTAACAGCTTTAGTTCTCCTTCTATGGACATGAAAGACACCAAAGGTGCAGCGTAAAAGCAAGTAATGGATAAGGCAAGAGAGGGTCTGCAGCAGCTTCTCTGCTGGTTGGCAGCACAAGCAACTAACAAGACTTGTGTTTTCATCAACTCCAGAAAGCAAGCCATGGAAACCAAAAGCAGAGATCACTGTTCACTCTGAAAAGCAAATCTTAATGTTACATAGCTCTTACATGGAACTCTATCAAATTAGGCAATACCAGCTTTGGTCTTGCTCTATAGACATGGGAAACACTAACTGGTACAGAGTGTAAGCAAGGAAAGCATAAGGCATGAAAGTGTCTGCAGCAGCTTCTCTGGTGGTTGGCAACACAAGCAACTAACAAGACTTGTGTTTTGATCAACTCCAGAAAGCAAACTATAGAAACCAAAAGCAGAGATCACAGTTCACTCTGTAAGGCAAATCTTTATGTTACGTAGCTCTATCACAGAAACTTAGTAAATTAGGCAGTAACAGCTTTAGTTCTCCTTCTATGGACATGAAAGACACCAACCGGTGCAGCGTAAAAGCCAGTAATGGATAAAGCAAGAGAGTGTCTGCAGCAGCTTCTCTGCTGGTTGGCAGCACAAACAACTAACATGACTTGTGTTTTCATCAACTCCAGAAAGCAAGCCATGGAAACCAAAAGCAGAAACCACTGTTCACTCGGAAAAGCAAAGCTTTATGTTACAGTGCTCTTTCATGGAAACTTAGCAAATTAGGCAGTAACAGCTTTGGTCTTGCTCTATAGACATGAGAAACATCAACCGGTGGAGTGTCAAAGGAAAGGTTTCTGTTACATGGCTCTTTCATGGAATTCAAGCAAATTAGGAAGTACCCACCTTTATTCGTGGTCTGGTGACAAGCAAAACACATACATGTGCAAAGTGTAAACTGGTACTGCAAAAGGCAGGAAAGCGCCTTCAGCACCTTCTCTATTTCTTGGGAACACAAACAACAGACAAGACTTTTGTTTTGATCAACTCCAGAAAGCAAACTATAGAAACCAAAAGCAGAGATCACTGTTCACTCTGTAAAGCAAATCTTTATGTTACATAGCTCTATCACAGAAACTTAGTAAATTAGGCAGTAACAGCTTTAGTTCTCCTTCTATGGACATGAAAGACACCAAAGGTGCAGCGTAAAAGCAAGTAATGGATAAGGCAAGAGAGGGTCTGCAGCAGCTTCTCTGCTGGTTGGCAGCACAAACAACTAACATGACTTGTGTTTTCATCAACTCCAGAAAGCAAGCCATGGAAACCAAAAGCAGAGATCACTGTTCACTCTGAAAAGCAAATCTTTATGTTACATAGCTCTTACATAGAACTCTACCAAATTAGGCAATACCAGCTTTGGTCTTGCTCTATAGACATGGGAAACACTAACTGGTACAGAGTGTAAGCAAGTAAAGCATAAGGCATGAAAGTGTCTGCAGCAGCTTCTCTGGTGTTGGCAACACAAGCAACTAACAAGACTTGTGTTTTGATCAACTCCAGAAAGCAAACCATAGAAACCAAAAGCAGAGATCACAGTTCACTCTGTAAAGCAAATCTTTATGTTACATAGCTCTGTCACAGAAACTTAGTATATTAGGCAGTAACAGCTTTAGTTCTCCTTCTATGGACATGAAAGACACCAAAGGTGCAGCGTAAAAGCCAGTAATGGATAAGGCAAGAGAGGGTCTGCAGCAGCTTCTCTGCTGGTTGGCAGCACAAGCAACTAACAAGACTTGTGTTTTCATCAACTCCAGAAAGCAAGCCATGGAAACCAAAAGCAGAGATCACTGTTCACTCTGAAAAGCAAATCTTAATGTTACATAGCTCTTACATGGAACTCTATCAAATTAGGCAATACCAGCTTTGGTCTTGCTCTATAGACATGGGAAACACTAACTGGTACAGAGTGTAAGCAAGTAAAGCATAAGGCATGAAAGTGTCTGCAGCAGCTTCTCTGGTGGTTGGCAACACAAGCAACTAACAAGACTTGTGTTTTGATCAACTCCAGAAAGCAAACCATGGAAACCAAAAGCAGAGATCACTGTTCACTCTGTAAAGCAAATCTTTATGTTACATAGCTCTATCACAGAAACTTAGTAAATTAGGCAGTAACAGCTTTAGTTCTCCTCCTATGGACAAGAAAGACACCAACCAGTGCAGCGTAAAAGCATATAATGGATAAAGCAAGGGAGTGACTGCAGCAGCTTCTCTGCTGGTTGGCAGCACAAGCAACTAACATGACTTGTGTTTTCATCAACTCCAGAAAGCAAGCCATGGAAACCAAAAGCAGAGATCACTGTTCACTCGGAAAAGCAAAGCTTTATGTTACATAGCTCTTACATGGAACTCTACCAAATTAGGCAATACCAGCTTTGGTCTTGCTCTATAGACATGGGAAACACTAACTGGTACAGAGTGTAAGCAAGGAAAGCATAAGGCATGAAAGTGTCTGCAGAAGCTTCTCTGGTGGTTGGCAACACAAGCAACTAACAAGACTTGTGTTTTGATCAACTCCAGAAAGCAAATCATAGGAACCAAAAGCAGAGATCACTGTTCACTCTGTAAAGCAAATCTTTATGTTACGTAGCTCTATCACAGAAACTTAGTAAATTAGGCAGTAACAGCTTTAGTTCTCCTTCTATGGACATGAAAGACACCAACCGGTGCAGCGTAAAAGCCAGTAATGGATAAAGCAAGAGAGTGTCTGCAGCAGCTTCTCTGCTGGTTGGCAGCACAAACAACTAACATGACTTGTGTTTTCATCAACTCCAGAAAGCAAGCCATGGAAACCAAAAGCAGAAACGACTGTTCACTCGGAAAAGCAAAGCTTTATGTTACAGTGCTCTTTCATGGAAACTTAGCAAATTAGGCAGTAACAGCTTTGGTCTTGCTCTATAGACATGAGAAACATCAACCGGTGGAGTGTCAAAGGAAAGGTTTCTGTTACATGGCTCTTTCATGGAATTCAAGCAAATTAGGAAGTACCCACCTTTATTCGTGGTCTGGTGACAAGCAAAACACATACATGTGCAAAGTGTAAACTGGTACTGCAAAAGGCAGGAAAGCGCCTTCAGCACCTTCTCTATTTCTTGGGAACACAAACAACAGACAAGACTTTTGTTTTGATCAACTCCAGAAAGCAAACTATAGAAACCAAAAGCAGAGATCACTGTTCACTCTGTAAAGCAAATCTTTATGTTACATAGCTCTATCACAGAAACTTAGTAAATTAGGCAGTAACAGCTTTAGTTCTCCTTCTATGGACATGAAAGACACCAAAGGTGCAGCGTAAAAGCAAGTAATGGATAAGGCAAGAGAGGGTCTGCAGCAGCTTCTCTGCTGGTTGGCAGCACAAACAACTAACATGACTTGTGTTTTCATCAACTCCAGAAAGCAAGCCATGGAAACCAAAAGCAGAGATCACTGTTCACTCTGAAAAGCAAATCTTTATGTTACATAGCTCTTACATGGAACTCTACCAAATTAGGCAATACCAGCTTTGGTCTTGCTCTATAGACATGGAAAACACTAACTGGTACAGAGTGTAAGCAAGGAAAGCATAAGGCATGAAAGTGTCTGCAGCAGCTTCTCTGGTGGTTGGCAACACAAGCAACTAACAAGACTTGTGTTTTGATCAACTCCAGAAAGCAAACTATAGAAACCAAAAGCAGAGATCACTGTTCACTCTGTAAAGCAAATCTTTATGTTACATAGCTCTTACATGGAACTCTACCAAATTAGGCAATACCAGCTTTGGTCTTGCTCTATAGACATGGGAAACACTAACTGGTACAGAGTGTAAGCAAGTAAAGCATAAGGCATGAAAGTGTCTGCAGCAGCTTCTCTGGTGGTTGGCAACACAAGCAACTAACAAGACTTGTGTTTTGATCAACTCCAGAAAGCAAACTATAGAAACCAAAAGCAGAGATCACTGTTCACTCTGTAAAGCAAACCTTTATGTTACATAGCTCTATCACAGAAACTTAGTAAATTAGGCAGTAACAGCTTTAGTTCTCCTTCTATGGACATGAAAGACACCAAAGGTGCAGCGTAAAAGCAAGTAATGGATAAGGCAAGAGAGGGTCTGCAGCAGCTTCTCTGCTGGTTGGCAGCACAAGCAACTAACATGACTTGTGTTTTCATCAACTCCAGAAAGCAAGCCATGGAAACCAAAAGCAGAGATCACTGTTCACTCTGAAAAGCAAATCTTTATGTTACATAGCTCTTACATGGAACTCTATCAAATTAGGCAATACCAGCTTTGGTCTTGCTCTATAGACATGGGAAACACTAACTGGTACAGAGTGTAAGCAAGGAAAGCATAAGGCATGAAAGTGTCTGCAGCAGCTTCTCTGGTGGTTGGCAACACAAGCAACTAACAAGACTTGTGTTTTGATCAACTCCAGAAAGCAAACTATAGAAACCAAAAGCAGAGATCACAGTTCACTCTGTAAAGGAAATCTTTATGTTACATAGCTCTATCACAGAAACTTAGTAAATTAGGCAGTAACAGCTTTAGTTCTCCTTCTATGGACATGAAAAACACCAACCGGTGCAGCGTAAAAGCCAGTAATGGATAAGGCAAGAGAGGGTCTGCAGCAGCTTCTCTGCTGGTTGGCAGCACAAACAACTAACATGACTTGTGTTTTCATCAACTCCAGAAAGCAAGCCATGGAAACCAAAAGCAGAGATCACAGTTCACTCTGTAAAGCAAATCTTTATGTTACATAGCTCTTACATAGAACTCTACCAAATTAGGCAATACCAGCTTTGGTCTTGCTCTATAGACATGGGAAACACTAACTGGTACAGAGTGTAAGCAAGTAAAGCATAAGGCATGAAAGTGTCTGCAGCAGCTTCTCTGGTGGTTGGCAACACAAGCAACTAACAAGACTTGTGTTTTGATCAACTCCAGAAAGCAAACCATAGAAACCAAAAGCAGAGATCACAGTTCACTCTGTAAAGCAAATCTTTATGTTACGTAGCTCTATCACAGAAACTTAGTATATTAGGCAGTAACAGCTTTAGTTCTCCTTCTATGGACATGAAAGACACCAAAGGTGCAGCGTAAAAGCCAGTAATGGATAAGGCAAGAGAGGGTCTGCAGCAGCTTCTCTGCTGGTTGGCAGCACAAGCAACTAACAAGACTTGTGTTTTCATCAACTCCAGAAAGCAAGCCATGGAAACCAAAAGCAGAGATCACTGTTCACTCTGAAAAGCAAATCTTAATGTTACATAGCTCTTACATGGAACTCTATCAAATTAGGCAATACCAGCTTTGGTCTTGCTCTATAGACATGGGAAACACTAACTGGTACAGAGTGTAAGCAAGTAAAGCATAAGGCATGAAAGTGTCTGCAGCAGCTTCTCTGGTGGTTGGCAACACAAGCAACTAACAAGACTTGTGTTTTGATCAACTCCAGAAAGCAAACCATGGAAACCAAAAGCAGAGATCACTGTTCACTCTGTAAAGCAAATCTTTATGTTACATAGCTCTATCACAGAAACTTAGTAAATTAGGCAGTAACAGCTTTAGTTCTCCTCCTATGGACAAGAAAGACACCAACCAGTGCAGCGTAAAAGCATATAATGGATAAAGCAAGGGAGTGACTGCAGCAGCTTCTCTGCTGGTTGGCAGCACAAGCAACTAACATGACTTGTGTTTTCATCAACTCCAGAAAGCAAGCCATGGAAACCAAAAGCAGAGATCACTGTTCACTCTGAAAAGCAAATCTTTATGTTACATAGCTCTTACATGGAACTCTACCAAATTAGGCAATACCAGCTTTGGTCTTGCTCTATATACATGGGAAACACTAACTGGTACAGAGTGTAAGCAAGGAAAGCATAAGGCATGAAAGTGTCTGCAGAAGCTTCTCTGGTGGTTGGCAACACAAGCAACTAACAAGACTTGTGTTTTGATCAACTCCAGAAAGCAAATCATAGAAACCAAAAGCAGAGATCACTGTTCACTCTGTAAAGCAAATCTTTATGTTACATAGCTCTTACATGGAACTCTACCAAATTAGGCAATACCAGCTTTGGTCTTGCTCTATAGACATGGGAAACACTAACTGGTACAGAGTGTAAGCAAGTAAAGCATAAGGCATGAAAGTGTCTGCAGCAGCTTCTTTGGGGGTTGGCAACACAAGCAACTAACAAGACTTGTGTTTTGATCAACTCCAGAAAGCAAACTATAGAAACCAAAAGCAGAGATCACTGTTCACTCTGTAAAGCAAATCTTTATGTTACATAGCTCTATCACAGAAACTTAGTAAATTAGGCAGTAACAGCTTTAGTTCTCCTTCTATGGACATGAAAGACACCAAAGGTGCAGCGTAAAAGCAAGTAATGGATAAGGCAAGAGAGGGTCTGCAGCAGCTTCTCTGCTGGTTGGCAGCACAAACAACTAACATGACTTGTGTTTTCATCAACTCCAGAAAGCAAGCCATGGAAACCAAAAGCAGAGATCACTGTTCACTCTGAAAAGCAAATCTTTATGTTACATAGCTGTTACATGGAACTCTATCAAATTAGGCAATACCAGCTTTGGTCTTGCTCTATAGACATGGGAAACACTAACTGGTACAGAGTGTAAGCAAGTAAAGCATAAGGCATGAAAGTGTCTGCAGCAGCTTCTCTGGTGGTTGGCAACACAAGCAACTAACATGACTTGTGTTTTGATCAACTCCAGAAAGCAAACTATAGAAACCAAAAGCAGAGATCACAGTTCGCTCTGTAACGCAAATCTTTATGTTACATAGCTCTTACATGGAACTCTATCAAATTAGGCAATACCAGCTTTGGTCTTGCTCTATAGACATGGGAAACACTAACTGGTACAGAGTGTAAGCAAGTAAAGCATAAGGCATGAAAGTGTCTGCAGCAGCTTCTCTGGTGGTTGGCAACACAAGCAACTAACAAGACTTGTGTTTTGATCAACTCCAGAAAGCAAACTATAGAAACCAAAAGCAGAGATCACAGTTCACTCTGTAAAGCAAATCTTTATGTTACATAGCTCTATCACAGAAACTTAGTAAATTAGGCAGTAACAGCTTTAGTTCTCCTTCTATGGACATGAAAGACACCAAAGGTGCAGCGTAAAAGCCAGTAATGGATAAGGCAAGAGAGGGTCTGCAGCAGCTTCTCTGCTGATTATCAGCACAAACAACTAACAAGACTTGTGTTTTCATCAACTCCAGAAAGCAAGCCATGGAAACCAAAAGCAGAGATCACTGTTCACTCTGAAAAGCAAATCTTTATGTTACATAGCTCTTACATGGAACTCTATCAAATTAGGCAATACCAGCTTTGGTCTTGCTCTATAGACATGGGAAACACTAACTGGTACAGAGTGTAAGCAAAGAAAGCATAAGGCATGAAAGTGTCTGCAGCAGCTTCTCTGGTGGTTGGCAACACAAGCAACTAACAAGACTTGTGTTTTGATCAACTCCAGAAAGCAAACCATAGAAACCAAAAGCAGAGATCACTGTTCACTCTGAAAAGCAAATCTTTATGTTACGTAGCTCTATCACAGAAACTTAGTAAATTAGGCAGTAACAGCTTTAGTTCTCCTTCTATGGACATGAAAAACACCAACCGGTGCAGCGTAAAAGCCAGTAATGGATAAGGCAAGAGAGGGTCTGCAGCAGCTTCTCTGCTGGTTGGCAGCACAAACAACTAACATGACTTGTGTTTTCATCAACTCCAGAAAGCAAGCCATGGAAACCAAAAGCAGAGATCACAGTTCACTCTGTAAAGCAAATCTTTATGTTACATAGCTCTTACATAGAACTCTACCAAATTAGGCAATACCAGCTTTGGTCTTGCTCTATAGACATGGGAAACACTAACTGGTACAGAGTGTAAGCAAGGAAAGCATAAGGCATGAAAGTGTCTGCAGCAGCTTCTCTGGTGGTTGGCAACACAAGCAACTAACAAGACTTGTGTTTTGATCAACTCCAGAAAGCAAACCATAGAAACCAAAAGCAGAGATCACAGTTCACTCTGTAAAGCAAATCTTTATGTTACGTAGCTCTATCACAGAAACTTAGTATATTAGGCAGTAACAGCTTTAGTTCTCCTTCTATGGACATGAAAGACACCAAAGGTGCAGCGTAAAAGCCAGTAATGGATAAGGCAAGAGAGGGTCTGCAGCAGCTTCTCTGCTGGTTGGCAGCACAAGCAACTAACATGACTTGTGTTTTCATCAACTCCAGAAAGCAAGCCATGGAAACCAAAAGCAGAGATCACTGTTCACTCTGAAAAGCAAATCTTTATGTTACATAGCTGTTACATGGAACTCTATCAAATTAGGCAATACCAGCTTTGGTCTTGCTCTATAGACATGGGAAACACTAACTGGTACAGAGTGTAAGCAAGTAAAGCATAAGGCATGAAAGTGTCTGCAGCAGCTTCTCTGGTGGTTGGCAACACAAGCAACTAACATGACTTGTGTTTTGATCAACTCCAGAAAGCAAACTATAGAAACCAAAAGCAGAGATCACAGTTCGCTCTGTAACGCAAATCTTTATGTTACATAGCTCTTACATGGAACTCTATCAAATTAGGCAATACCAGCTTTGGTCTTGCTCTATAGACATGGGAAACACTAACTGGTACAGAGTGTAAGCAAGTAAAGCATAAGGCATGAAAGTGTCTGCAGCAGCTTCTCTGGTGGTTGGCAACACAAGCAACTAACAAGACTTGTGTTTTGATCAACTCCAGAAAGCAAACTATAGAAACCAAAAGCAGAGATCACAGTTCACTCTGTAAAGCAAATCTTTATGTTACATAGCTCTATCACAGAAACTTAGTAAATTAGGCTGTAACAGCTTTAGTTCTCCTTCTATGGACATGAAAGACACCAAAGGTGCAGCGTAAAAGCAAGTAATGGATAAGGCAAGAGAGGGTCTGCAGCAGCTTCTCTGCTGGTTGGCAGCACAAACAACTAACATGACTTGTGTTTTCATCAACTCCAGAAAGCAAGCCATGGAAACCAAAAGCAGAGATCACTGTTCACTCTGAAAAGCAAATCTTTATGTTACATAGCTCTTACATGGAACTCTATCAAATTAGGCAATACCAGCTTTGGTCTTGCTCTATAGACATGGGAAACACTAACTGGTACAGAGTGTAAGCAAGTAAAGCATAAGGCATGAAAGTGTCTGCAGCAGCTTCTCTGGTGGTTGGCAACACAAGCAACTAACAAGACTTGTGTTTTGATCAACTCCAGAAAGCAAACTATAGAAACCAAAAGCAGAGATCACAGTTCACTCGGAAAAGCAAATCTTTATGTTACATAGCTCTATCACAGAACCTTAGTATATTAGGCAGTAACAGCTTTAGTTCTCCTTCTATGGACATGAAAAACACCAACCGGTGCAGCGTAAAAGCCAGTAATGGATAAGGCAAGGGAGTGTCTGCAGCAGCTTCTCTGCTGGTTGGCAGCACAAACAACTAACATGACTTGTGTTTTCATCAACTCCAGAAAGCAAGCCATGGAAACCAAAAGCAGAAACCACTGTTCACTCGGAAAAGCAAATCTTTATGTTACATAGCTCTTACATAGAACTCTACCAAATTAGGCAATACCAGCTTTGGTCTTGCTCTATAGACATGGGAAACACTAACTGGTACAGAGTGTAAGCAAGTAAAGCATAAGGCATGAAAGTGTCTGCAGCAGCTTCTCTGGTTGTTGGCAACACAAGCAACTAACAAGACTTGTGTTTTGATCAACTCCAGAAAGCAAACTATAGAAACCAAAAGCAGAGATCACTGTTCACTCTGTAAAGCAAACCTTTATGTTACATAGCTCTATCACAGAAACTTAGTAAATTAGGCAGTAACAGCTTTAGTTCTCCTTCTATGGACATGAAAGACACCAAAGGTGCAGCGTAAAAGCAAGTAATGGATAAGGCAAGAGAGGGTCTGCAGCAGCTTCTCTGCTGGTTGGCAGCACAAACAACTAACATGACTTGTGTTTTCATCAACTCCAGAAAGCAAGCCATGGAAACCAAAAGCAGAGATCACTGTTCACTCTGAAAAGCAAATCTTTATGTTACATAGCTCTTACATGGAACTCTATCAAATTAGGCAATACCAGCTTTGGTCTTGCTCTATAGACATGGGAAACACTAACTGGTACAGAGTGTAAGCAAGGAAAGCATAAGGCATGAAAGTGTCTGCAGCAGCTTCTCTGGTGGTTGGCAACACAAGCAACTAACAAGACTTGTGTTTTGATCAACTCCAGAAAGCAAACTATAGAAACCAAAAGCAGAGATCACAGTTCACTCTGTAAAGGAAATCTTTATGTTACATAGCTCTATCACAGAAACTTAGTAAATTAGGCAGTAACAGCTTTAGTTCTCCTTCTATGGACATGAAAAACACCAACCGGTGCAGCGTAAAAGCCAGTAATGGATAAGGCAAGAGAGGGTCTGCAGCAGCTTCTCTGCTGGTTGGCAGCACAAACAACTAACATGACTTGTGTTTTCATCAACTCCAGAAAGCAAGCCATGGAAACCAAAAGCAGAGATCACAGTTCACTCTGTAAAGCAAATCTTTATGTTACATAGCTCTTACATAGAACTCTACCAAATTAGGCAATACCAGCTTTGGTCTTGCTCTATAGACATGGGAAACACTAACTGGTACAGAGTGTAAGCAAGTAAAGCATAAGGCATGAAAGTGTCTGCAGCAGCTTCTCTGGTGTTGGCAACACAAGCAACTAACAAGACTTGTGTTTTGATCAACTCCAGAAAGCAAACCATAGAAACCAAAAGCAGAGATCACAGTTCACTCTGTAAAGCAAATCTTTATGTTACGTAGCTCTATCACAGAAACTTAGTATATTAGGCAGTAACAGCTTTAGTTCTCCTTCTATGGACATGAAAGACACCAAAGGTGCAGCGTAAAAGCCAGTAATGGATAAGGCAAGAGAGGGTCTGCAGCAGCTTCTCTGCTGGTTGGCAGCACAAGCAACTAACAAGACTTGTGTTTTCATCAACTCCAGAAAGCAAGCCATGGAAACCAAAAGCAGAGATCACTGTTCACTCTGAAAAGCAAATCTTAATGTTACATAGCTCTTACATGGAACTCTATCAAATTAGGCAATACCAGCTTTGGTCTTGCTCTATAGACATGGGAAACACTAACTGGTACAGAGTGTAAGCAAGTAAAGCATAAGGCATGAAAGTGTCTGCAGCAGCTTCTCTGGTGGTTGGCAACCCAAGCAACTAACAAGACTTGTGTTTTGATCAACTCCAGAAAGCAAACCATGGAAACCAAAAGCAGAGATCACTGTTCACTCTGTAAAGCAAATCTTTATGTTACATAGCTCTATCACAGAAACTTAGTAAATTAGGCAGTAACAGCTTTAGTTCTCCTCCTATGGACAAGAAAGACACCAACCAGTGCAGCGTAAAAGCATATAATGGATAAAGCAAGGGAGTGACTGCAGCAGCTTCTCTGCTGGTTGGCAGCACAAGCAACTAACATGACTTGTGTTTTCATCAACTCCAGAAAGCAAGCCATGGAAACCAAAAGCAGAGATCACTGTTCACTCTGAAAAGCAAATCTTTATGTTACATAGCTCTTACATGGAACTCTACCAAATTAGGCAATACCAGCTTTGGTCTTGCTCTATATACATGGGAAACACTAACTGGTACAGAGTGTAAGCAAGGAAAGCATAAGGCATGAAAGTGTCTGCAGAAGCTTCTCTGGTCGTTGGCAACACAAGCAACTAACAAGACTTGTGTTTTGATAAACTCCAGAAAGCAAATCATAGAAACCAAAAGCAGAGATCACTGTTCACTCTGTAAAGCAAATCTTTATGTTACATAGCTCTTACATGGAACTCTACCAAATTAGGCAATACCAGCTTTGGTCTTGCTCTATAGACATGGGAAACACTAACTGGTACAGAGTGTAAGCAAGTAAAGCATAAGGCATGAAAGTGTCTGCAGCAGCTTCTTTGGGGGTTGGCAACACAAGCAACTAACAAGACTTGTGTTTTGATCAACTCCAGAAAGCAAACTATAGAAACCAAAAGCAGAGATCACTGTTCACTCTGTAAAGCAAATCTTTATGTTACATAGCTCTATCACAGAAACTTAGTAAATTAGGCAGTAACAGCTTTAGTTCTCCTTCTATGGACATGAAAGACACCAAAGGTGCAGCGTAAAAGCAAGTAATGGATAAGGCAAGAGAGGGTCTGCAGCAGCTTCTCTGCTGGTTGGCACCACAAACAACTAACATGACTTGTGTTTTCATCAACTCCAGAAAGCAAGCCATGGAAACCAAAAGCAGAGATCACTGTTTACTTTGAAAAGCAAATCTTTATGTTACATAGCTGTTACATGGAACTCTATCAAATTAGGCAATACCAGCTTTGGTCTTGCTCTATAGACATGGGAAACACTAACTGGTACAGAGTGTAAGCAAGTAAAGCATAAGGCATGAAAGTGTCTGCAGCAGCTTCTCTGGTGGTTGGCAACACAAGCAACTAACAAGACTTGTGTTTTGATCAACTCCAGAAAGCAAACTATAGAAACCAAAAGCAGAGATCACAGTTCACTCTGTAAAGCAAATCTTTATGTTACATAGCTCTATCACAGAAACTTAGTAAATTAGGCAGTAACAGCTTTAGTTCTCCTCTATGGACATAAAAGACACCAAAGGTGCAGCGTAAAAGCCAGTAATGGATAAGGCAAGAGAGGGTCTGCAGCAGCTTCTCTGCTGATTGGCAGCACAAAGAACTAACAAGACTTGTGTTTTCATCAACTCCAGAAAGCAAGCCATGGAAATCAAAAGCAGAGATCACTGTTCACTCTGAAAAGCAAATCTTTATGTTACATAGCTCTTACATGGAACTCTACCAAATTAGGCAATACCAGCTGTGGTCTTGCTCTATAGACATGGGAAACACTAACTGGTACAGAGTGTAAGCAAAGAAAGCATAAGGCATGAAAGTGTCTGCAGCAGCTTCTCTGGTGGTTGGCAACACAAGCAACTAACAAGACTTGTGTTTTGATCAACTCCAGAAAGCAAACTATAGAAACCAAAAGCAGAGATCACAGTTCGCTCTGTAAAGCAAATCTTTATGTTACATAGCTCTTACATGGAACTCTATCAAATTAGGCAATACCAGCTTTGGTCTTGCTCTATAGACATGGGAAACACTAACTGGTACAGAGTGTAAGCAAGGAAAGCATAAGGCATGAAAGTGTCTGCAGCAGCTTCTCTGGTGGTTGGCAAACACAAGCAACTAACAAGACTTGTGTTTTGATCAACTCCAGAAAGCAAACTATAGAAACCAAAAGCAGAGATCACAGTTCACTCTGTAAAGGAAATCTTTATGTTACATAGCTCTATCACAGAAACTTAGTAAATTAGGCAGTAACAGGCTTTAGTTCTCCTTCTATGGACATGAAAAACACCAACCGGTGCAGCGTAAAAGCAGTAATGGATAAGGCAAGAGAGGGTCTGCAGCAGCTTCTCTGCTGGTTGGCAGCACAAACAACTAACATGACTTTTGTTTTCATCAACTCCAGAAAGCAAGCCATGGAAACCAAAAGCAGAGATCACAGTTCACTCTGGTAAAGCAAATCTTTATGTTACATAGCTCTTACATAGAACTCTACCAAATTAGGCAATACCAGCTTTGGTCTTGCTCTATAGACATGGGAAACACTAACTGGTACAGAGTGTAAGCAAGTAAAGCATAAGGCATGAAAGTGTCTGCAGCAGCTTCTCTGGTGTGGCAACACAAGCAACTAACAAGACTTGTGTTTTGATCAACTCCAGAAAGCAAACCATAGAAACCAAAAGCAGAGATCACTGTTCACTCTGTAAAGCAAATCTTTATGTTACGTAGCTCTATCACAGGAAACTTAGTATATAGGCAGTAACAGCTTTAGTTCTCCTTCTATGGACATGAAAGACACCAAAGGTGCAGCGTAAAAGCCAGTAATGGATAAGGCAAGAGAGGGTCTGCAGCAGCTTCTCTGCTGGTTGGCAGCACAAGCAACTAACAAGACTTGTGTTTTCATCAACTCCAGAAAGCAAGCCCATGGAAACAAAAGCAGAGATCACTGTTCACTCTGAAAGCAATCTTAATGTTACATAGCTCTTACATGGAACTCTATCAAATTAGGCAATACCAGCTTTGGTCTTGCTCTATAGACATGGAAACACTAACTGGTACAGAGTGTAAGCAAGTAAAGCATAAGGCATGAACGTGTCTGCAGCAGCTTCTCTGGTGGTTGGCAACACAAGCAACTAACAAGACTTGTGTTTTGATCAACTCAGAAAGCAAACCATGGAAACCAAAAGCAGAGATCACTGTTCACTCTGTAAAGCAAATCTTTATGTTACATAGCTCTATCACAGAAACTTAGTAAATTAGGCAGTAACAGCTTTAGTTCTCCTCCTATGGACAAGAAGACACCAACCAGTGCAGCGTAAAAGCATATAATGGATAAAGCAAGGGAGTGACTGCAGCAGCTTCTCTGCTGGTTGGCAGCACAAGCAACTAACATGAATTGTGTTTTCATCAACTCCAGAAAGCAAGCCATGGAAACCAAAAGCAGAGATCACTGTTCACTCTGAAAAGCAAATCTTTATGTACATAGCTCTTACATGGAACTCTACCAAATAGGCAATACCAGCTTTGGTCTTGCTCTATAGACATGGGAAACACTAACTGGTACAGAGTGTAAGCAAGGAAAGCACAAGGCATGAAAGTGTCTGCAGAAGCTTCTCTGGTGGTTGGCACACAAGCAACTAACAAGACTTGTGTTTTGATCAACTCCAGAAAGCAAACCCATAGAAACCAAAAGCAGAGATCACTGTTCACTCTGAAAAGCAAATCTTTATGTTACATAGCTCTTACATGGAACTCTACCAAATTAGGCAATACCAGCTTTGGTCTTGCTCTATAGACATGGAAACACTAACTGGTACAGAGTGTAAGCAAAGAAAGCATAAGGCATGAAAGTGTCTGCAGCAGCTTCTCTGGTGGTTGGCAACACAAGCAACTAACAAGACTTGTGTTTTGATCAACCCAGAAAGCAAACTATAGAAACCAAAAGCAGAGATCACAGTTCACTCTGTAAAGCAAATCTTTATGTTACATAGCTCTATCACAGATACTTAGTAAATTAGGCAGTAACAGCTTTAGTTCTCCTTCTATGGACATGAAAGACACCAAAGGTTGCAGCGTAAAAGCCAGTAATGGATAAGGCAAGAGAGGGTCTGCAGCAGCTTCTCTGCTGATTGGCAGCTCAAACAACTAACAAGACTTGTGTTTTCATCAACTCCAGAAAGCAAGCCATGGAAACCAAAAGCAGAGATCACTGTTCACTCTGAAAAGCAAATCTTTATGTTACATAGCTCTTACATGGAACTCTATCAAATTAGGCAATACCAGCTTTGGTCTTGCTCTATAGACATGGGAAACACTAACTGGTACAGAGTGTAAGCAAAGAAAGCATAAGGCATGAAAGTGTCTGCAGCAGCTTCTCTGGTGGTTGGCAACACAAGCAACTAACAAGACTTGTGTTTTGATCAACTCCAGAAAGCAAACCATAGAAACCAAAAGCAGAGATCACTGTTCACTCTGAAAAGCAAATCTTTATGTTACATAGCTCTTACATGAACTCTACCAAATTAGGCAATACCAAGCTTTGGTCTTGCTCTATAGACATGGGAAACACTAACTGGTACAGAGTGTAAGCAAAGAAAGCATAAGGCATGAAAGTGTCTGCAGCAGCTTCTCTGGTGGTTGGCAACACAAGCAACTAACAAGACTTGTGTTTTGATCAACTCCAGAAAGCAAACTATAGAAACCAAAAGCAGAGATCACAGTTCGCTCTGTAAAGCAAATCTTTATGTTACATAGCTCTTACATGGAACTCTATCAAATTAGGCAATACCAGCTTTGGTCTTGCTCTATAGACATGGGAAACACTAACTGGTACAGAGTGTAAGCAAGGAAAGCATAAGGCATGAAAGTGTCTGCAGCAGCTTCTCTGGTGGTTGGCAACACAAGCAACTAACAAGACTTGTGTTTTGATCACTCCAGAAAACCAAACTATAGAAACCAAAAGCAGAGATCACAGTTCACTCTGTAAAGGAAATCTTTATGTTACATAGCTCTATCACAGAAACTTAGTAAATAGGCAGTAACAGCTTAGTTCTCCTTCTATGGACATGAAAAACACCAACCGGTGCAGCGTAAAAGCCAGTAATGGATAAGGCAAGAGAGGGTCTGCAGCAGCTTCTCTGCTGGTTGGCAGCACAAACAACTAACATGACTTTTGTTTTCATCAACTCCAGAAGCAAGCCATGGAAACCAAAAGCAGAGATCACAGTTCACTCTGTAAAGCAAATCTTTATGTTACATAGCTCTTACATAGAACTCTACCAAATTAGGCAATACCATCTTTGGTCTTGCTCTATAGACATGGGAAACACTAACTGGTACAGAGTGTAAGCAAGTAAAGCATAAGGCATGAAAGTGTCTGCAGCAGCTTCTCTGGTGGTTGGCAACACAAGCAACTAACAAGACTTGTGTTTTGATCAACTCCAGAAAGCAAACTATAGAAACCAAAAGCAGAGATCACAGTTCACTCTGTAAAGCAAATCTTTATGTTACATAGCTCTATCACAGAAACTTAGTAAAATTAGGCAGTAACAGCTTTAGTTCTCCTTCTATGGACATGAAAGACACCAAAGGTGCAGCGTAAAAGCCAGTAATGGATAAGGCAAGAGAGGGTCTGCAGCAGCTTCTCTGCTGATTGGCAGCACAAACAACTAACAAGACTTGTGTTTTCATCAACTCAGAAAGCAAGCCATGGAAACCAAAAGCAGAGATCACTGTTCACTCTGAAAAGCAAATCTTTATGTTACATAGCTCTTACATGGAACTCTATCAAATTAGGCAATACCAGCTTTGGTCTTGCTCTATAGACAAGGGAAACACTAACTGGTACAGAGTGTAAGCAAAGAAAGCATAAGGCATGAAAGTGTCTGCAGCAGCTTCTCTGGTGGTTGGCAACACAAGCAACTAACAAGACTTGTGTTTTGATCAACTCCAGAAAGCAAACCATAGAAACCAAAAGCAGAGATCACAGTTCGCTCTGTAAAGCAAATCTTTATGTTACATAGCTCTTACATGGAACTCTATCAAATTAGGCAATACCAGCTTTGGTCTTGCTCTATAGACATGGGAAACACTAACTGGTACAGAGTGTAAGCAAGTAAAGCATAAGGCATGAAAGTGTCTGCAGCAGCTTCTCTGGGGGTTGGCAACACAAGCAACTAACAAGACTTGTGTTTTGATCAACTCCAGAAAGCAAACTATAGAAACCAAAAGCAGAGATCACTGTTCACTCTGTAAAGCAAATCTTTATGTTACATAGCTCTATCACAGAAACTTAGTAAATTAGGCAGTAACAGCTTTAGTTCTCCTTCTATGGACATGAAAGACACCAAAGGTGCAGCGTAAAATCAAGTAATGGATAAGGCAAGAGAGGGTCTGCAGCAGCTTCTCTGCTGGTTGGCAGCACAAACAACTAACATAACTTGTGTTTTCATCAACTCCAGAAAGCAAGCCATGGAAACCAAAAGCAGAGATCACTGTTCACTCTGAAAAGCAAATCTTTATGTTACATAGCTCTTACATGGAACTCTATCAAATTAGGCAATACCAGCTTTGGTCTTGCTCTATAGACATGGGAAACACTAACTGGTACAGAGTGTAAGCAAGTAAAGCATAAGGCATGAAAGTGTCTGCAGCAGCTTCTCTGGTGGTTGGCAACACAAGCAACTAACAAGACTTGTGTTTTGATCAACTCCAGAAAGCAAACTATAGAAACCAAAAGCAGAGATCACAGTTCACTCTGTAAAGCAAATCTTTATGTTACATAGCTCTATCACAGAAACTTAGTAAATTAGGCAGTAACAGCTTTAGTTCTCCTTCTATGGACATGAAAGACACCAAAGGTGCAGCGTAAAAGCCAGTAATGGATAAGGCAAGAGAGGGTCTGCAGCAGCTTCTCTGCTGATTGGCAGCACAAAGAACTAACAAGACTTGTGTTTTCATCAACTCCAGAAAGCAAGCCATGGAAATCAAAAGCAGAGATCACTGTTCACTCTGAAAAGCAAATCTTTATGTTACATAGCTCTTACATGGAGCTCTATCAAATTAGGCAATACCAGCTTTGGTCTTGCTCTATAGACATGGGAAACACTAACTGGTACAGAGTGTAAGCAAAGAAAGCATAAGGCATGAAAGTGTCTGCAGCAGCTTCTCTGGTGGTTGGCAACACAAGCAACTAACAAGACTTGTGTTTTGATCAACTCCAGAAAGCAAACCATAGAAACCAAAAGCAGAGATCACTGTTCACTCTGAAAAGCAAATCTTTATGTTACATAGCTCTTACATGGAACTCTACCAAATTAGGCAATACCAGCTTTGGTCTTGCTCTATAGACATGGGAAACACTAACTGGTACAGAGTGTAAGCAAGTAAAGCATAAGGCATGAAAGTGTCTGCAGCAGCTTCTCTGGTGGTTGGCAACACAAGCAACTAACAAGACTTGTGTTTTGATCAACTCCAGAAAGCAAACTATAGAAACCAAAAGCAGAGATCACAGTTCGCTCTGTAAAGCAAATCTTTATGTTACATAGCTCTTACATGGAACTCTATCAAATTAGGCAATACCAGCTTTGGTCTTGCTCTATAGACATGGGAAACACTAACTGGTACAGAGTGTAAGCAAGTAAAGCATAAGGCATGAAAGTGTCTGCAGCAGCTTCTCTGGTGGTTGGCAACACAAGCAACTAACAAGACTTGTGTTTTGATCAACTCCAGAAAGCAAACTATAGAAACCAAAAGCAGAGATCACAGTTCGCTCTGTAAAGCAAATCTTTATGTTACATAGCTCTTACATGGAACTCTATCAAATTAGGCAATACCAGCTTTGGTCTTGCTCTATAGACATGGGAAACACTAACTGGTACAGAGTGTAAGCAAGTAAAGCATAAGGCATGAAAGTGTCTGCAGCAGCTTCTCTGGTGGTTGGCAACACAAGCAACTAACAAGACTTGTGTTTTGATCAACTCCAGAAAGCAAACTATAGAAACCAAAAGCAGAGATCACAGTTCACTCTGTAAAGCAAATCTTTATGTTACATAGCTCTATCACAGAAACTTAGTAAATTAGGCAGTAACAGCTTTAGTTCTCCTTCTATGGACATGAAAGACACCAAAGGTGCAGCGTAAAAGCCAGTAATGGATAAGGCAAGAGAGGGTCTGCAGCAGCTTCTCTGCTGATTGGCAGCACAAACAACTAACAAGACTTGTGTTTTCATCAACTCCAGAAAGCAAGCCATGGAAACCAAAAGCAGAGATCACTGTTCACTCTGAAAAGCAAATCTTTATGTTACATAGCTCTTACATGGAACTCTATCAAATTAGGCAATACCAGCTTTGGTCTTGCTCTATAGACATGGGAAACACTAACTGGTACAGAGTGTAAGCAAAGAAAGCATAAGGCATGAAAGTGTCTGCAGCAGCTTCTCTGGTGGTTGGCAACACAAGCAACTAACAAGACTTGTGTTTTGATCAACTCCAGAAAGCAAACCATAGAAACCAAAAGCAGAGATCACTGTTCACTCTGAAAAGCAAATCTTTATGTTACGTAGCTCTATCACAGAAACTTAGTAAATTAGGCAGTAACAGCTTTAGTTCTCCTTCTATGGACATGAAAAACACCAACCGGTGCAGCGTAAAAGCCAGTAATGGATAAGGCAAGAGAGGGTCTGCAGCAGCTTCTCTGCTGGTTGGCAGCACAAACAACTAACATGACTTGTGTTTTCATCAACTCCAGAAAGCAAGCCATGGAAACCAAAAGCAGAAACCACTGTTCACTCGGAAAGGAAAGCTTTATGTTACAGTGCTCTTTCATGGAAACTTAGCAAATTAGGCAGTAACAGCTTTGGTCTTGCTCTATAGACATGAGAAACATCAACCGGTGGAGTGTCAAAGGAAAGGTTTCTGTTACATGGCTCTTTCATGGAAATCAAGCAAATTAGGAAGTACCCACCTTTATTCGTGGTCTGGTGACAAGCAAAACACATACATGTGCAAAGCGTAAACTGGTACTGCAAAAGGCAGGAAAGCGCCTTCAGCAGCTTCTCTATTTCTTGGGAACACAAACAACAGACAAGACTTGTGTTTTGATCAACTCCAGAAAGCAAACTATAGAAACCAAAAGCAGAGATCACTGTTCACTCTGTAAAGCAAATCTTTATGTTACATAGCTCTATCACAGAAACTTAGTAAATTAGGCAGTAACAGCTTTAGTTCTCCTTCTATGGACATGAAAGACACCAAAGGTGCAGCGTAAAAGCAAGTAATGGATAAGGCAAGAGAGGGTCTGCAGCAGCTTCTCTGCTGGTTGGCAACACAAGCAACTAACATGACTTGTGTTTTCATCAACTCCAGAAAGCAAGCCATGGAAACCAAAAGCAGAGATGACTGTTCACTCTGAAAAGCAAATCTTAATGTTACATAGCTCTTACATGGAACTCTATCAAATTAGGCAATACCAGCTTTGGTCTTGCTCTATAGACATGGGAAACACTAACTGGTACAGAGTGTAAGCAAGGAAAGCATAAGGCATGAAAGTGTCTGCAGCAGCTTCTCTGGTGGTTGGCAACACAAGCAACTAACAAGACTTGTGTTTTGATCAACTCCAGAAAGCAAACTATAGAAACCAAAAGCAGAGATCACAGTTCACTCTGTAAAGCAAATCTTTATGTTACGTAGCTCTATCACAGAAACTTAGTAAATTAGGCAGTAACAGCTTTAGTTCTCCTTCTATGGACATGAAAAACACCAACCGGTGCAGCGTAAAAGCCAGTAATGGATAAGGCAAGAGAGGGTCTGCAGCAGCTTCTCTGCTGGTTGGCAGCACAAACAACTAACATGACTTGTGTTTTCATCAACTCCAGAAAGCAAGCCATGGAAACCAAAAGCAGAGATCACAGTTCACTCTGTAAAGCAAATCTTTATGTTACATAGCTCTTACATAGAACTCTACCAAATTAGGCAATACCAGCTTTGGTCTTGCTCTATAGACATGGGAAACACTAACTGGTACAGAGTGTAAGCAAGTAAAGCATAAGGCATGAAAGTGTCTGCAGCAGCTTCTCTGGTGTTGGCAACACAAGCAACTAACAAGACTTGTGTTTTGATCAACTCCAGAAAGCAAACCATAGAAACCAAAAGCAGAGATCACAGTTCACTCTGTAAAGCAAATCTTTACGTTACATAGCTCTGTCACAGAAACTTAGTATATTAGGCAGTAACAGCTTTAGTTCTCCTTCTATGGACATGAAAGACACCAAAGGTGCAGCGTAAAAGCAAGTAATGGATAAGGCAAGAGAGGGTCTGCAGCAGCTTCTCTGCTGGTTGGCAGCACAAGCAACTAACAAGACTTGTGTTTTCATCAACTCCAGAAAGCAAGCCATGGAAACCAAAAGCAGAGATCACTGTTCACTCTGAAAAGCAAATCTTAATGTTACATAGCTCTTACATGGAACTCTATCAAATTAGGCAATACCAGCTTTGGTCTTGCTCTATAGACATGGGAAACACTAACTGGTACAGAGTGTAAGCAAGGAAAGCATAAGGCATGAAAGTGTCTGCAGCAGCTTCTCTGGTGGTTGGCAACACAAGCAACTAACAAGACTTGTGTTTTGATCAACTCCAGAAAGCAAACTATAGAAACCAAAAGCAGAGATCACAGTTCACTCTGTAAGGCAAATCTTTATGTTACGTAGCTCTATCACAGAAACATAGTAAATTAGGCAGTAACAGCTTTAGTTCTCCTTCTATGGACATGAAAGACACCAACCGGTGCAGCGTAAAAGCCAGTAATGGATAAAGCAAGAGAGTGTCTGCAGCAGCTTCTCTGCTGGTTGGCAGCACAAACAACTAACATGACTTGTGTTTTCATCAACTCCAGAAAGCAAGCCATGGAAACCAAAAGCAGAAACCACTGTTTACTCGGAAAAGCAAAGCTTTATGTTACAGTGCTCTTTCATGGAAACTTAGCAAATTAGGCAGTAACAGCTTTGGTCTTGCTCTATAGACATGAGAAACATCAACCGGTGGAGTGTCAAAGGAAAGGTTTCTGTTACATGGCTCTTTCATGGAATTCAAGCAAATTAGGAAGTACCCACCTTTATTCGTGGTCTGGTGACAAGCAAAACACATACATGTGCAAAGTGTAAACTGGTACTGCAAAAGGCAGGAAAGCGCCTTCAGCACCTTCTCTATTTCTTGGGAACACAAACAACAGACAAGACTTTTGTTTTGATCAACTCCAGAAAGCAAACTATAGAAACCAAAAGCAGAGATCACTGTTCACTCTGTAAAGCAAATCTTTATGTTACATAGCTCTATCACAGAAACTTAGTAAATTAGGCAGTAACAGCTTTAGTTCTCCTTCTATGGACATGAAAGACACCAAAGGTGCAGCGTAAAAGCAAGTAATGGATAAGGCAAGAGAGGGTCTGCAGCAGCTTCTCTGCTGGTTGGCAGCACAAACAACTAACATGACTTGTGTTTTCATCAACTCCAGAAAGCAAGCCATGGAAACCAAAAGCAGAGATCACTGTTCACTCTGAAAAGCAAATCTTTATGTTACATAGCTCTTACATAGAACTCTACCAAATTAGGCAATACCAGCTTTGGTCTTGCTCTATAGACATGGGAAACACTAACTGGTACAGAGTGTAAGCAAGTAAAGCATAAGGCATGAAAGTGTCTGCAGCAGCTTCTCTGGTGTTGGCAACACAAGCAACTAACAAGACTTGTGTTTTGATCAACTCCAGAAAGCAAACCATAGAAACCAAAAGCAGAGATCACTGTTCACTCTGTAAAGCAAATCTTTATGTTACATAGCTCTGTCACAGAAACTTAGTATATTAGGCAGTAACAGCTTTAGTTCTCCTTCTATGGACATGAAAGACACCAAAGGTGCAGCGTAAAAGCCAGTAATGGATAAGGCAAGAGAGGGTCTGCAGCAGCTTCTCTGCTGGTTGGCAGCACAAGCAACTAACAAGACTTGTGTTTTCATCAACTCCAGAAAGCAAGCCATGGAAACCAAAAGCAGAGATCACTGTTCACTCTGAAAAGCAAATCTTAATGTTACATAGCTCTTACATGGAACTCTATCAAATTAGGCAATACCAGCTTTGGTCTTGCTCTATAGACATGGGAAACACTAACTGGTACAGAGTGTAAGCAAGTAAAGCATAAGGCATGAAAGTGTCTGCAGCAGCTTCTCTGGTGGTTGGCAACACAAGCAACTAACAAGACTTGTGTTTTGATCAACTCCAGAAAGCAAACCATGGAAACCAAAAGCAGAGATCACTGTTCACTCTGTAAAGCAAATCTTTATGTTACATAGCTCTATCACAGAAACTTAGTAAATTAGGCAGTAACAGCTTTAGTTCTCCTCCTATGGACAAGAAAGACACCAACCAGTGCAGCGTAAAAGCATATAATGGATAAAGCAAGGGAGTGACTGCAGCAGCTTCTCTGCTGGTTGGCAGCACAAGCAACTAACATGACTTGTGTTTTCATCAACTCCAGAAAGCAAGCCATGGAAACCAAAAGCAGAGATCACTGTTCACTCTGAAAAGCAAATCTTTATGTTACATAGCTCTTACATGGAACTCTATCAAATTAGGCAATACCAGCTTTGGTCTTGCTCTATAGACATGGGAAACACTAACTGGTACAGAGTGTAAGCAAAGAAAGCATAAGGCATGAAAGTGTCTGCAGCAGCTTCTCTGGTGGTTGGCAACACAAGCAACTAACAAGACTTGTGTTTTGATCAACTCCAGAAAGCAAACCATAGAAACCAAAAGCAGAGATCACTGTTCACTCTGAAAAGCAAATCTTTATGTTACGTAGCTCTATCACAGAAACTTAGTAAATTAGGCAGTAACAGCTTTAGTTCTCCTTCTATGGACATGAAAAACACCAACCGGTGCAGCGTAAAAGCCAGTAATGGATAAGGCAAGAGAGGGTCTGCAGCAGCTTCTCTGCTGGTTGGCAGCACAAACAACTAACATGACTTGTGTTTTCATCAACTCCAGAAAGCAAGCCATGGAAACCAAAAGCAGAAACCACTGTTCACTCGGAAAAGCAAAGCTTTATGTTACAGTGCTCTTTCATGGAAACTTAGCAAATTAGGCAGTAACAGCTTTGGTCTTGCTCTATAGACATGAGAAACATCAACCGGTGGAGTGTCAAAGGAAAGGTTTCTGTTACATGGCTCTTTCATGGAAATCAAGCAAATTAGGAAGTACCCACCTTTATTCGTGGTCTGGTGACAAGCAAAACACATACATGTGCAAAGCGTAAACTGGTACTGCAAAAGGCAGGAAATCGCCTTCAGCAGCTTCTCTATTTCTTGGGAACACAAACAACAGACAAGACTTGTGTTTTGATCAACTCCAGAAAGCAAACTATAGAAACCAAAAGCAGAGATCACTGTTCACTCTGTAAAGCAAATCTTTATGTTACATAGCTCTATCACAGAAACTTAGTAAATTAGGCAGTAACAGCTTTAGTTCTCCTTCTATGGACATGAAAGACACCAAAGGTGCAGCGTAAAAGCAAGTAATGGATAAGGCAAGAGAGGGTCTGCAGCAGCTTCTCTGCTGGTTGGCAACACAAGCAACTAACATGACTTGTGTTTTCATCAACTCCAGAAAGCAAGCCATGGAAACCAAAAGCAGAGATCACTGTTCACTCTGAAAAGCAAATCTTTATGTTACATAGCTCTTACATGGAACTCTATCAAATTAGGCAATACCAGCTTTGGTCTTGCTCTATAGACATGGGAAACACTAACTGGTACAGAGTGTAAGCAAGGAAAGCATAAGGCATGAAAGTGTCTGCAGCAGCTTCTCTGGTGGTTGGCAACACAAGCAACTAACAAGACTTGTGTTTTGATCAACTCCAGAAAGCAAACCATAGAAACCAAAAGCAGAGATCACAGTTCACTCTGTAAAGCAAATCTTTATGTTACGTAGCTCTATCACAGAAACTTAGTAAATTAGGCAGTAACAGCTTTAGTTCTCCTTCTATGGACATGAAAAACACCAACCGGTGCAGCGTAAAAGCCAGTAATGGATAAGGCAAGAGAGGGTCTGCAGCAGCTTCTCTGCTGGTTGGCAGCACAAACAACTAACATGACTTGTGTTTTCATCAACTCCAGAAAGCAAGCCATGGAAACCAAAAGCAGAGATCACAGTTCACTCTGTAAAGCAAATCTTTATGTTACATAGCTCTTACATAGAACTCTACCAAATTAGGCAATACCAGCTTTGGTCTTGCTCTATAGACATGGGAAACACTAACTGGTACAGAGTGTAAGCAAGTAAAGCATAAGGCATGAAAGTGTCTGCAGCAGCTTCTCTGGTGTTGGCAACACAAGCAACTAACAAGACTTGTGTTTTGATCAACTCCAGAAAGCAAACCATAGAAACCAAAAGCAGAGATCACAGTTCACTCTGTAAAGCAAATCTTTACGTTACATAGCTCTGTCACAGAAACTTAGTATATTAGGCAGTAACAGCTTTAGTTCTCCTTCTATGGACATGAAAGACACCAAAGGTGCAGCGTAAAAGCAAGTAATGGATAAGGCAAGAGAGGGTCTGCAGCAGCTTCTCTGCTGGTTGGCAGCACAAGCAACTAACAAGACTTGTGTTTTCATCAACTCCAGAAAGCAAGCCATGGAAACCAAAAGCAGAGATCACTGTTCACTCTGAAAAGCAAATCTTAATGTTACATAGCTCTTACATGGAACTCTATCAAATTAGGCAATACCAGCTTTGGTCTTGCTCTATAGACATGGGAAACACTAACTGGTACAGAGTGTAAGCAAGGAAAGCATAAGGCATGAAAGTGTCTGCAGCAGCTTCTCTGGTGGTTGGCAACACAAGCAACTAACAAGACTTGTGTTTTGATCAACTCCAGAAAGCAAACTATAGAAACCAAAAGCAGAGATCACAGTTCACTCTGTAAGGCAAATCTTTATGTTACGTAGCTCTATCACAGAAACTTAGTAAATTAGGCAGTAACAGCTTTAGTTCTCCTTCTATGGACATGAAAGACACCAACCGGTGCAGCGTAAAAGCCAGTAATGGATAAAGCAAGAGAGTGTCTGCAGCAGCTTCTCTGCTGGTTGGCAGCACAAACAACTAACATGACTTGTGTTTTCATCAACTCCAGAAAGCAAGCCATGGAAACCAAAAGCAGAAACCACTGTTCACTCGGAAAAGCAAAGCTTTATGTTACAGTGCTCTTTCATGGAAACTTAGCAAATTAGGCAGTAACAGCTTTGGTCTTGCTCTATAGACATGAGAAACATCAACCGGTGGAGTGTCAAAGGAAAGGTTTCTGTTACATGGCTCTTTCATGGAATTCAAGCAAATTAGGAAGTACCCACCTTTATTCGTGGTCTGGTGACAAGCAAAACACATACATGTGCAAAGTGTAAACTGGTACTGCAAAAGGCAGGAAAGCGCCTTCAGCACCTTCTCTATTTCTTGGGAACACAAACAACAGACAAGACTTTTGTTTTGATCAACTCCAGAAAGCAAACTATAGAAACCAAAAGCAGAGATCACTGTTCACTCTGTAAAGCAAATCTTTATGTTACATAGCTCTATCACAGAAACTTAGTAAATTAGGCAGTAACAGCTTTAGTTCTCCTTCTATGGACATGAAAGACACCAAAGGTGCAGCGTAAAAGCAAGTAATGGATAAGGCAAGAGAGGGTCTGCAGCAGCTTCTCTGCTGGTTGGCAGCACAAACAACTAACATGACTTGTGTTTTCATCAACTCCAGAAAGCAAGCCATGGAAACCAAAAGCAGAGATCATTGTTCACTCTGAAAAGCAAATCTTTATGTTACATAGCTCTTACATAGAACTCTACCAAATTAGGCAATACCAGCTTTGGTCTTGCTCTATAGACATGGGAAACACTAACTGGTACAGAGTGTAAGCAAGTAAAGCATAAGGCATGAAAGTGTCTGCAGCAGCTTCTCTGGTGTTGGCAACACAAGCAACTAACAAGACTTGTGTTTTGATCAACTCCAGAAAGCAAACCATAGAAACCAAAAGCAGAGATCACAGTTCACTCTGTAAAGCAAATCTTTATGTTACATAGCTCTGTCACAGAAACTTAGTATATTAGGCAGTAACAGCTTTAGTTCTCCTTCTATGGACATGAAAGACACCAAAGGTGCAGCGTAAAAGCCAGTAATGGATAAGGCAAGAGAGGGTCTGCAGCAGCTTCTCTGCTGGTTGGCAGCACAAGCAACTAACAAGACTTGTGTTTTCATCAACTCCAGAAAGCAAGCCATGGAAACCAAAAGCAGAGATCACTGTTCACTCTGAAAAGCAAATCTTAATGTTACATAGCTCTTACATGGAACTCTATCAAATTAGGCAATACCAGCTTTGGTCTTGCTCTATAGACATGGGAAACACTAACTGGTACAGAGTGTAAGCAAGTAAAGCATAAGGCATGAAAGTGTCTGCAGCAGCTTCTCTGGTGGTTGGCAACACAAGCAACTAACAAGACTTGTGTTTTGATCAACTCCAGAAAGCAAACCATGGAAACCAAAAGCAGAGATCACTGTTCACTCTGTAAAGCAAATCTTTATGTTACATAGCTCTGTCACAGAAACTTAGTATATTAGGCAGTAACAGCTTTAGTTCTCCTCCTATGGACAAGAAAGACACCAACCAGTGCAGCGTAAAAGCATATAATGGATAAAGCAAGGGAGTGACTGCAGCAGCTTCTCTGCTGGTTGGCAGCACAAGCAACTAACATGACTTGTGTTTTCATCAACTCCAGAAAGCAAGCCATGGAAACCAAAAGCAGAGATCACTGTTCACTCTGAAAAGGAAATCTTTATGTTACATAGCTCTTACATGGAACTCTACCAAATTAGGCAATACCAGCTTTGGTCTTGCTCTATAGACATGGGAAACACTAACTGGTACAGAGTGTAAGCAAGGAAAGCATAAGGCATGAAAGTGTCTGCAGAAGCTTCTCTGGTGGTTGGCAACACAAGCAACTAACAAGACTTGTGTTTTGATCAACTCCAGAAAGCAAATCATAGGAACCAAAAGCAGAGATCACTGTTCACTCTGTAAAGCAAATCTTTATGTTACGTAGCTCTATCACAGAAACTTAGTAAATTAGGCAGTAACAGCTTTAGTTCTCCTTCTATGGACATGAAAGACACCAACCGGTGCAGCGTAAAAGCCAGTAATGGATAAAGCAAGAGAGTGTCTGCAGCAGCTTCTCTGCTGGTTGGCAGCACAAACAACTAACATGACTTGTGTTTTCATCAACTCCAGAAAGCAAGCCATGGAAACCAAAAGCAGAAACGACTGTTCACTCGGAAAAGCAAAGCTTTATGTTACAGTGCTCTTTCATGGAAACTTAGCAAATTAGGCAGTAACAGCTTTGGTCTTGCTCTATAGACATGAGAAACATCAACCGGTGGAGTGTCAAAGGAAAGGTTTCTGTTACATGGCTCTTTCATGGAATTCAAGCAAATTAGGAAGTACCCACCTTTATTCGTGGTCTGGTGACAAGCAAAACACATACATGTGCAAAGTGTAAACTGGTACTGCAAAAGGCAGGAAAGCGCCTTCAGCACCTTCTCTATTTCTTGGGAACACAAACAACAGACAAGACTTTTGTTTTGATCAACTCCAGAAAGCAAACTATAGAAACCAAAAGCAGAGATCACTGTTCACTCTGTAAAGCAAATCTTTATGTTACATAGCTCTATCACAGAAACTTAGTAAATTAGGCAGTAACAGCTTTAGTTCTCCTTCTATGGACATGAAAGACACCAAAGGTGCAGCGTAAAAGCAAGTAATGGATAAGGCAAGAGAGGGTCTGCAGCAGCTTCTCTGCTGGTTGGCAGCACAAACAACTAACATGACTTGTGTTTTCATCAACTCCAGAAAGCAAGCCATGGAAACCAAAAGCAGAGATCACTGTTCACTCGGAAAAGCAAAGCTTTATGTTACATAGCTCTTACATGGAACTCTACCAAATTAGGCAATACCAGCTTTGGTCTTGCTCTATAGACATGGAAAACACTAACTGGTACAGAGTGTAAGCAAGGAAAGCATAAGGCATGAAAGTGTCTGCAGCAGCTTCTCTGGTGGTTGGCAACACAAGCAACTAACAAGACTTGTGTTTTGATCAACTCCAGAAAGCAAACTATAGAAACCAAAAGCAGAGATCACTGTTCACTCTGTAAAGCAAATCTTTATGTTACATAGCTCTTACATGGAACTCTACCAAATTAGGCAATACCAGCTTTGGTCTTGCTCTATAGACATGGGAAACACTAACTGGTACAGAGTGTAAGCAAGTAAAGCATAAGGCATGAAAGTGTCTGCAGCAGCTTCTCTGGTGGTTGGCAACACAAGCAACTAACAAGACTTGTGTTTTGATCAACTCCAGAAAGCAAACTATAGAAACCAAAAGCAGAGATCACTGTTCACTCTGTAAAGCAAACCTTTATGTTACATAGCTCTATCACAGAAACTTAGTAAATTAGGCAGTAACAGCTTTAGTTCTCCTTCTATGGACATGAAAGACACCAAAGGTGCAGCGTAAAAGCAAGTAATGGATAAGGCAAGAGAGGGTCTGCAGCAGCTTCTCTGCTGGTTGGCAGCACAAGCAACTAACATGACTTGTGTTTTCATCAACTCCAGAAAGCAAGCCATGGAAACCAAAAGCAGAGATCACTGTTCACTCTGAAAAGCAAATCTTTATGTTACATAGCTCTTACATGGAACTCTACCAAATTAGGCAATACCAGCTTTGGTCTTGCTCTATATACATGGGAAACACTAACTGGTACAGAGTGTAAGCAAGGAAAGCATAAGGCATGAAAGTGTCTGCAGCAGCTTCTCTGGTGGTTGGCAACACAAGCAACTAACAAGACTTGTGTTTTGATCAACTCCAGAAAGCAAACTATAGAAACCAAAAGCAGAGATCACAGTTCACTCTGTAAAGCAAATCTTTATGTTACATAGCTCTATCACAGAAACTTAGTAAATTAGGCAGTAACAGCTTTAGTTCTCCTTCTATGGACATGAAAGACACCAAAGGTGCAGCGTAAAAGCCAGTAATGGATAAGGCAAGAGAGGGTCTGCAGCAGCTTCTCTGCTGATTGGCAGCACAAACAACTAACAAGACTTGTGTTTTCATCAACTCCAGAAAGCAAGCCATGGAAACCAAAAGCAGAGATCACTGTTCACTCTGAAAAGCAAATCTTTATGTTACATAGCTCTTACATGGAACTCTATCAAATTAGGCAATACCAGCTTTGGTCTTGCTCTATAGACATGGGAAACACTAACTGGTACAGAGTGTAAGCAAAGAAAGCATAAGGCATGAAAGTGTCTGCAGCAGCTTCTCTGGTGGTTGGCAACACAAGCAACTAAGAAGACTTGTGTTTTGATCAACTCCAGAAAGCAAACCATAGAAACCAAAAGCAGAGATCACTGTTCACTCTGAAAAGCAAATCTTTATGTTACGTAGCTCTATCACAGAAACTTAGTAAATTAGGCAGTAACAGCTTTAGTTCTCCTTCTATGGACATGAAAAACACCAACCGGTGCAGCGTAAAAGCCAGTAATGGATAAGGCAAGAGAGGGTCTGCAGCAGCTTCTCTGCTGGTTGGCAGCACAAACAACTAACATGACTTGTGTTTTCATCAACTCCAGAAAGCAAGCCATGGAAACCAAAAGCAGAAACCACTGTTCACTCGGAAAGGAAAGCTTTATGTTACAGTGCTCTTTCATGGAAACTTAGCAAATTAGGCAGTAACAGCTTTGGTCTTGCTCTATAGACATGAGAAACATCAACCGGTGGAGTGTCAAAGGAAAGGTTTCTGTTACATGGCTCTTTCATGGAAATCAAGCAAATTAGGAAGTACCCACCTTTATTCGTGGTCTGGTGACAAGCAAAACACATACATGTGCAAAGCGTAAACTGGTACTGCAAAAGGCAGGAAAGCGCCTTCAGCAGCTTCTCTATTTCTTGGGAACACAAACAACAGACAAGACTTGTGTTTTGATCAACTCCAGAAAGCAAACTATAGAAACCAAAAGCAGAGATCACTGTTCACTCTGTAAAGCAAATCTTTATGTTACATAGCTCTATCACAGAAACTTAGTAAATTAGGCAGTAACAGCTTTAGTTCTCCTTCTATGGACATGAAAGACACCAAAGGTGCAGCGTAAAAGCAAGTAATGGATAAGGCAAGAGAGGGTCTGCAGCAGCTTCTCTGCTGGTTGGCAACACAAGCAACTAACATGACTTGTGTTTTCATCAACTCCAGAAAGCAAGCCATGGAAACCAAAAGCAGAGATGACTGTTCACTCTGAAAAGCAAATCTTAATGTTACATAGCTCTTACATGGAACTCTATCAAATTAGGCAATACCAGCTTTGGTCTTGCTCTATAGACATGGGAAACACTAACTGGTACAGAGTGTAAGCAAGGAAAGCATAAGGCATGAAAGTGTCTGCAGCAGCTTCTCTGGTGGTTGGCAACACAAGCAACTAACAAGACTTGTGTTTTGATCAACTCCAGAAAGCAAACTATAGAAACCAAAAGCAGAGATCACAGTTCACTCTGTAAAGCAAATCTTTATGTTACGTAGCTCTATCACAGAAACTTAGTAAATTAGGCAGTAACAGCTTTAGTTCTCCTTCTATGGACATGAAAAACACCAACCGGTGCAGCGTAAAAGCCAGTAATGGATAAGGCAAGAGAGGGTCTGCAGCAGCTTCTCTGCTGGTTGGCAGCACAAACAACTAACATGACTTGTGTTTTCATCAACTCCAGAAAGCAAGCCATGGAAACCAAAAGCAGAGATCACAGTTCACTCTGTAAAGCAAATCTTTATGTTACATAGCTCTTACATAGAACTCTACCAAATTAGGCAATACCAGCTTTGGTCTTGCTCTATAGACATGGGAAACACTAACTGGTACAGAGTGTAAGCAAGTAAAGCATAAGGCATGAAAGTGTCTGCAGCAGCTTCTCTGGTGTTGGCAACACAAGCAACTAACAAGACTTGTGTTTTGATCAACTCCAGAAAGCAAACCATAGAAACCAAAAGCAGAGATCACAGTTCACTCTGTAAAGCAAATCTTTACGTTACATAGCTCTGTCACAGAAACTTAGTATATTAGGCAGTAACAGCTTTAGTTCTCCTTCTATGGACATGAAAGACACCAAAGGTGCAGCGTAAAAGCAAGTAATGGATAAGGCAAGAGAGGGTCTGCAGCAGCTTCTCTGCTGGTTGGCAGCACAAGCAACTAACAAGACTTGTGTTTTCATCAACTCCAGAAAGCAAGCCATGGAAACCAAAAGCAGAGATCACTGTTCACTCTGAAAAGCAAATCTTAATGTTACATAGCTCTTACATGGAACTCTATCAAATTAGGCAATACCAGCTTTGGTCTTGCTCTATAGACATGGGAAACACTAACTGGTACAGAGTGTAAGCAAGGAAAGCATAAGGCATGAAAGTGTCTGCAGCAGCTTCTCTGGTGGTTGGCAACACAAGCAACTAACAAGACTTGTGTTTTGATCAACTCCAGAAAGCAAACTATAGAAACCAAAAGCAGAGATCACAGTTCACTCTGTAAGGCAAATCTTTATGTTACGTAGCTCTATCACAGAAACATAGTAAATTAGGCAGTAACAGCTTTAGTTCTCCTTCTATGGACATGAAAGACACCAACCGGTGCAGCGTAAAAGCCAGTAATGGATAAAGCAAGAGAGTGTCTGCAGCAGCTTCTCTGCTGGTTGGCAGCACAAACAACTAACATGACTTGTGTTTTCATCAACTCCAGAAAGCAAGCCATGGAAACCAAAAGCAGAAACCACTGTTCACTCGGAAAAGCAAAGCTTTATGTTACAGTGCTCTTTCATGGAAACTTAGCAAATTAGGCAGTAACAGCTTTGGTCTTGCTCTATAGACATGAGAAACATCAACCGGTGGAGTGTCAAAGGAAAGGTTTCTGTTACATGGCTCTTTCATGGAATTCAAGCAAATTAGGAAGTACCCACCTTTATTCGTGGTCTGGTGACAAGCAAAACACATACATGTGCAAAGTGTAAACTGGTACTGCAAAAGGCAGGAAAGCGCCTTCAGCACCTTCTCTATTTCTTGGGAACACAAACAACAGACAAGACTTTTGTTTTGATCAACTCCAGAAAGCAAACTATAGAAACCAAAAGCAGAGATCACTGTTCACTCTGTAAAGCAAATCTTTATGTTACATAGCTCTATCACAGAAACTTAGTAAATTAGGCAGTAACAGCTTTAGTTCTCCTTCTATGGACATGAAAGACACCAAAGGTGCAGCGTAAAAGCAAGTAATGGATAAGGCAAGAGAGGGTCTGCAGCAGCTTCTCTGCTGGTTGGCAGCACAAACAACTAACATGACTTGTGTTTTCATCAACTCCAGAAAGCAAGCCATGGAAACCAAAAGCAGAGATCACTGTTCACTCTGAAAAGCAAATCTTTATGTTACATAGCTCTTACATAGAACTCTACCAAATTAGGCAATACCAGCTTTGGTCTTGCTCTATAGACATGGGAAACACTAACTGGTACAGAGTGTAAGCAAGTAAAGCATAAGGCATGAAAGTGTCTGCAGCAGCTTCTCTGGTGTTGGCAACACAAGCAACTAACAAGACTTGTGTTTTGATCAACTCCAGAAAGCAAACCATAGAAACCAAAAGCAGAGATCACAGTTCACTCTGTAAAGCAAATCTTTATGTTACATAGCTCTGTCACAGAAACTTAGTATATTAGGCAGTAACAGCTTTAGTTCTCCTTCTATGGACATGAAAGACACCAAAGGTGCAGCGTAAAAGCCAGTAATGGATAAGGCAAGAGAGGGTCTGCAGCAGCTTCTCTGCTGGTTGGCAGCACAAGCAACTAACAAGACTTGTGTTTTCATCAACTCCAGAAAGCAAGCCATGGAAACCAAAAGCAGAGATCACTGTTCACTCTGAAAAGCAAATCTTAATGTTACATAGCTCTTACATGGAACTCTATCAAATTAGGCAATACCAGCTTTGGTCTTGCTCTATAGACATGGGAAACACTAACTGGTACAGAGTGTAAGCAAGTAAAGCATAAGGCATGAAAGTGTCTGCAGCAGCTTCTCTGGTGGTTGGCAACACAAGCAACTAACAAGACTTGTGTTTTGATCAACTCCAGAAAGCAAACCATGGAAACCAAAAGCAGAGATCACTGTTCACTCTGTAAAGCAAATCTTTATGTTACATAGCTCTATCACAGAAACTTAGTAAATTAGGCAGTAACAGCTTTAGTTCTCCTCCTATGGACAAGAAAGACACCAACCAGTGCAGCGTAAAAGCATATAATGGATAAAGCAAGGGAGTGACTGCAGCAGCTTCTCTGCTGGTTGGCAGCACAAGCAACTAACATGACTTGTGTTTTCATCAACTCCAGAAAGCAAGCCATGGAAACCAAAAGCAGAGATCACTGTTCACTCTGAAAAGCAAATCTTTATGTTACATAGCTCTTACATGGAACTCTATCAAATTAGGCAATACCAGCTTTGGTCTTGCTCTATAGACATGGGAAACACTAACTGGTACAGAGTGTAAGCAAAGAAAGCATAAGGCATGAAAGTGTCTGCAGCAGCTTCTCTGGTGGTTGGCAACACAAGCAACTAACAAGACTTGTGTTTTGATCAACTCCAGAAAGCAAACCATAGAAACCAAAAGCAGAGATCACTGTTCACTCTGAAAAGCAAATCTTTATGTTACGTAGCTCTATCACAGAAACTTAGTAAATTAGGCAGTAACAGCTTTAGTTCTCCTTCTATGGACATGAAAAACACCAACCGGTGCAGCGTAAAAGCCAGTAATGGATAAGGCAAGAGAGGGTCTGCAGCAGCTTCTCTGCTGGTTGGCAGCACAAACAACTAACATGACTTGTGTTTTCATCAACTCCAGAAAGCAAGCCATGGAAACCAAAAGCAGAAACCACTGTTCACTCGGAAAAGCAAAGCTTTATGTTACAGTGCTCTTTCATGGAAACTTAGCAAATTAGGCAGTAACAGCTTTGGTCTTGCTCTATAGACATGAGAAACATCAACCGGTGGAGTGTCAAAGGAAAGGTTTCTGTTACATGGCTCTTTCATGGAAATCAAGCAAATTAGGAAGTACCCACCTTTATTCGTGGTCTGGTGACAAGCAAAACACATACATGTGCAAAGCGTAAACTGGTACTGCAAAAGGCAGGAAAGCGCCTTCAGCAGCTTCTCTATTTCTTGGGAACACAAACAACAGACAAGACTTGTGTTTTGATCAACTCCAGAAAGCAAACTATAGAAACCAAAAGCAGAGATCACTGTTCACTCTGTAAAGCAAATCTTTATGTTACATAGCTCTATCACAGAAACTTAGTAAATTAGGCAGTAACAGCTTTAGTTCTCCTTCTATGGACATGAAAGACACCAAAGGTGCAGCGTAAAAGCAAGTAATGGATAAGGCAAGAGAGGGTCTGCAGCAGCTTCTCTGCTGGTTGGCAACACAAGCAACTAACATGACTTGTGTTTTCATCAACTCCAGAAAGCAAGCCATGGAAACCAAAAGCAGAGATGACTGTTCACTCTGAAAAGCAAATCTTAATGTTACATAGCTCTTACATGGAACTCTATCAAATTAGGCAATACCAGCTTTGGTCTTGCTCTATAGACATGGGAAACACTAACTGGTACAGAGTGTAAGCAAGGAAAGCATAAGGCATGAAAGTGTCTGCAGCAGCTTCTCTGGTGGTTGGCAACACAAGCAACTAACAAGACTTGTGTTTTGATCAACTCCAGAAAGCAAACCATAGAAACCAAAAGCAGAGATCACAGTTCACTCTGTAAAGCAAATCTTTATGTTACGTAGCTCTATCACAGAAACTTAGTAAATTAGGCAGTAACAGCTTTAGTTCTCCTTCTATGGACATGAAAAACACCAACCGGTGCAGCGTAAAAGCCAGTAATGGATAAGGCAAGAGAGGGTCTGCAGCAGCTTCTCTGCTGGTTGGCAGCACAAACAACTAACATGACTTGTGTTTTCATCAACTCCAGAAAGCAAGCCATGGAAACCAAAAGCAGAGATCACAGTTCACTCTGTAAAGCAAATCTTTATGTTACATAGCTCTTACATAGAACTCTACCAAATTAGGCAATACCAGCTTTGGTCTTGCTCTATAGACATGGGAAACACTAACTGGTACAGAGTGTAAGCAAGTAAAGCATAAGGCATGAAAGTGTCTGCAGCAGCTTCTCTGGTGTTGGCAACACAAGCAACTAACAAGACTTGTGTTTTGATCAACTCCAGAAAGCAAACCATAGAAACCAAAAGCAGAGATCACAGTTCACTCTGTAAAGCAAATCTTTACGTTACATAGCTCTGTCACAGAAACTTAGTATATTAGGCAGTAACAGCTTTAGTTCTCCTTCTATGGACATGAAAGACACCAAAGGTGCAGCGTAAAAGCAAGTAATGGATAAGGCAAGAGAGGGTCTGCAGCAGCTTCTCTGCTGGTTGGCAGCACAAGCAACTAACAAGACTTGTGTTTTCATCAACTCCAGAAAGCAAGCCATGGAAACCAAAAGCAGAGATCACTGTTCACTCTGAAAAGCAAATCTTAATGTTACATAGCTCTTACATGGAACTCTATCAAATTAGGCAATACCAGCTTTGGTCTTGCTCTATAGACATGGGAAACACTAACTGGTACAGAGTGTAAGCAAGGAAAGCATAAGGCATGAAAGTGTCTGCAGCAGCTTCTCTGGTGGTTGGCAACACAAGCAACTAACAAGACTTGTGTTTTGATCAACTCCAGAAAGCAAACTATAGAAACCAAAAGCAGAGATCACAGTTCACTCTGTAAGGCAAATCTTTATGTTACGTAGCTCTATCACAGAAACTTAGTAAATTAGGCAGTAACAGCTTTAGTTCTCCTTCTATGGACATGAAAGACACCAACCGGTGCAGCGTAAAAGCCAGTAATGGATAAAGCAAGAGAGTGTCTGCAGCAGCTTCTCTGCTGGTTGGCAGCACAAACAACTAACATGACTTGTGTTTTCATCAACTCCAGAAAGCAAGCCATGGAAACCAAAAGCAGAAACCACTGTTCACTCGGAAAAGCAAAGCTTTATGTTACAGTGCTCTTTCATGGAAACTTAGCAAATTAGGCAGTAACAGCTTTGGTCTTGCTCTATAGACATGAGAAACATCAACCGGTGGAGTGTCAAAGGAAAGGTTTCTGTTACATGGCTCTTTCATGGAATTCAAGCAAATTAGGAAGTACCCACCTTTATTCGTGGTCTGGTGACAAGCAAAACACATACATGTGCAAAGTGTAAACTGGTACTGCAAAAGGCAGGAAAGCGCCTTCAGCACCTTCTCTATTTCTTGGGAACACAAACAACAGACAAGACTTTTGTTTTGATCAACTCCAGAAAGCAAACTATAGAAACCAAAAGCAGAGATCACTGTTCACTCTGTAAAGCAAATCTTTATGTTACATAGCTCTATCACAGAAACTTAGTAAATTAGGCAGTAACAGCTTTAGTTCTCCTTCTATGGACATGAAAGACACCAAAGGTGCAGCGTAAAAGCAAGTAATGGATAAGGCAAGAGAGGGTCTGCAGCAGCTTCTCTGCTGGTTGGCAGCACAAACAACTAACATGACTTGTGTTTTCATCAACTCCAGAAAGCAAGCCATGGAAACCAAAAGCAGAGATCACTGTTCACTCTGAAAAGCAAATCTTTATGTTACATAGCTCTTACATAGAACTCTACCAAATTAGGCAATACCAGCTTTGGTCTTGCTCTATAGACATGGGAAACACTAACTGGTACAGAGTGTAAGCAAGTAAAGCATAAGGCATGAAAGTGTCTGCAGCAGCTTCTCTGGTGTTGGCAACACAAGCAACTAACAAGACTTGTGTTTTGATCAACTCCAGAAAGCAAACCATAGAAACCAAAAGCAGAGATCACAGTTCACTCTGTAAAGCAAATCTTTATGTTACATAGCTCTGTCACAGAAACTTAGTATATTAGGCAGTAACAGCTTTAGTTCTCCTTCTATGGACATGAAAGACACCAAAGGTGCAGCGTAAAAGCCAGTAATGGATAAGGCAAGAGAGGGTCTGCAGCAGCTTCTCTGCTGGTTGGCAGCACAAGCAACTAACAAGACTTGTGTTTTCATCAACTCCAGAAAGCAAGCCATGGAAACCAAAAGCAGAGATCACTGTTCACTCTGAAAAGCAAATCTTAATGTTACATAGCTCTTACATGGAACTCTATCAAATTAGGCAATACCAGCTTTGGTCTTGCTCTATAGACATGGGAAACACTAACTGGTACAGAGTGTAAGCAAGTAAAGCATAAGGCATGAAAGTGTCTGCAGCAGCTTCTCTGGTGGTTGGCAACACAAGCAACTAACAAGACTTGTGTTTTGATCAACTCCAGAAAGCAAACCATGGAAACCAAAAGCAGAGATCACTGTTCACTCTGTAAAGCAAATCTTTATGTTACATAGCTCTATCACAGAAACTTAGTAAATTAGGCAGTAACAGCTTTAGTTCTCCTCCTATGGACAAGAAAGACACCAACCAGTGCAGCGTAAAAGCATATAATGGATAAAGCAAGGGAGTGACTGCAGCAGCTTCTCTGCTGGTTGGCAGCACAAGCAACTAACATGACTTGTGTTTTCATCAACTCCAGAAAGCAAGCCATGGAAACCAAAAGCAGAGATCACTGTTCACTCGGAAAAGCAAAGCTTTATGTTACATAGCTCTTACATGGAACTCTACCAAATTAGGCAATACCAGCTTTGGTCTTGCTCTATAGACATGGGAAACACTAACTGGTACAGAGTGTAAGCAAGGAAAGCATAAGGCATGAAAGTGTCTGCAGAAGCTTCTCTGGTGGTTGGCAACACAAGCAACTAACAAGACTTGTGTTTTGATCAACTCCAGAAAGCAAATCATAGGAACCAAAAGCAGAGATCACTGTTCACTCTGTAAAGCAAATCTTTATGTTACGTAGCTCTATCACAGAAACTTAGTAAATTAGGCAGTAACAGCTTTAGTTCTCCTTCTATGGACATGAAAGACACCAACCGGTGCAGCGTAAAAGCCAGTAATGGATAAAGCAAGAGAGTGTCTGCAGCAGCTTCTCTGCTGGTTGGCAGCACAAACAACTAACATGACTTGTGTTTTCATCAACTCCAGAAAGCAAGCCATGGAAACCAAAAGCAGAAACGACTGTTCACTCGGAAAAGCAAAGCTTTATGTTACAGTGCTCTTTCATGGAAACTTAGCAAATTAGGCAGTAACAGCTTTGGTCTTGCTCTATAGACATGAGAAACATCAACCGGTGGAGTGTCAAAGGAAAGGTTTCTGTTACATGGCTCTTTCATGGAATTCAAGCAAATTAGGAAGTACCCACCTTTATTCGTGGTCTGGTGACAAGCAAAACACATACATGTGCAAAGTGTAAACTGGTACTGCAAAAGGCAGGAAAGCGCCTTCAGCACCTTCTCTATTTCTTGGGAACACAAACAACAGACAAGACTTTTGTTTTGATCAACTCCAGAAAGCAAACTATAGAAACCAAAAGCAGAGATCACTGTTCACTCTGTAAAGCAAATCTTTATGTTACATAGCTCTATCACAGAAACTTAGTAAATTAGGCAGTAACAGCTTTAGTTCTCCTTCTATGGACATGAAAGACACCAAAGGTGCAGCGTAAAAGCAAGTAATGGATAAGGCAAGAGAGGGTCTGCAGCAGCTTCTCTGCTGGTTGGCAGCACAAACAACTAACATGACTTGTGTTTTCATCAACTCCAGAAAGCAAGCCATGGAAACCAAAAGCAGAGATCACTGTTCACTCTGAAAAGCAAATCTTTATGTTACATAGCTCTTACATGGAACTCTACCAAATTAGGCAATACCAGCTTTGGTCTTGCTCTATAGACATGGAAAACACTAACTGGTACAGAGTGTAAGCAAGGAAAGCATAAGGCATGAAAGTGTCTGCAGCAGCTTCTCTGGTGGTTGGCAACACAAGCAACTAACAAGACTTGTGTTTTGATCAACTCCAGAAAGCAAACTATAGAAACCAAAAGCAGAGATCACTGTTCACTCTGTAAAGCAAATCTTTATGTTACATAGCTCTTACATGGAACTCTACCAAATTAGGCAATACCAGCTTTGGTCTTGCTCTATAGACATGGGAAACACTAACTGGTACAGAGTGTAAGCAAGTAAAGCATAAGGCATGAAAGTGTCTGCAGCAGCTTCTCTGGTGGTTGGCAACACAAGCAACTAACAAGACTTGTGTTTTGATCAACTCCAGAAAGCAAACTATAGAAACCAAAAGCAGAGATCACTGTTCACTCTGTAAAGCAAACCTTTATGTTACATAGCTCTATCACAGAAACTTAGTAAATTAGGCAGTAACAGCTTTAGTTCTCCTTCTATGGACATGAAAGACACCAAAGGTGCAGCGTAAAAGCAAGTAATGGATAAGGCAAGAGAGGGTCTGCAGCAGCTTCTCTGCTGGTTGGCAGCACAAGCAACTAACATGACTTGTGTTTTCATCAACTCCAGAAAGCAAGCCATGGAAACCAAAAGCAGAGATCACTGTTCACTCTGAAAAGCAAATCTTTATGTTACATAGCTCTTACATGGAACTCTATCAAATTAGGCAATACCAGCTTTGGTCTTGCTCTATAGACATGGGAAACACTAACTGGTACAGAGTGTAAGCAAGGAAAGCATAAGGCATGAAAGTGTCTGCAGCAGCTTCTCTGGTGGTTGGCAACACAAGCAACTAACAAGACTTGTGTTTTGATCAACTCCAGAAAGCAAACTATAGAAACCAAAAGCAGAGATCACAGTTCACTCTGTAAAGGAAATCTTTATGTTACATAGCTCTATCACAGAAACTTAGTAAATTAGGCAGTAACAGCTTTAGTTCTCCTTCTATGGACATGAAAAACACCAACCGGTGCAGCGTAAAAGCCAGTAATGGATAAGGCAAGAGAGGGTCTGCAGCAGCTTCTCTGCTGGTTGGCAGCACAAACAACTAACATGACTTGTGTTTTCATCAACTCCAGAAAGCAAGCCATGGAAACCAAAAGCAGAGATCACAGTTCACTCTGTAAAGCAAATCTTTATGTTACATAGCTCTTACATAGAACTCTACCAAATTAGGCAATACCAGCTTTGGTCTTGCTCTATAGACATGGGAAACACTAACTGGTACAGAGTGTAAGCAAGTAAAGCATAAGGCATGAAAGTGTCTGCAGCAGCTTCTCTGGTGGTTGGCAACACAAGCAACTAACAAGACTTGTGTTTTGATCAACTCCAGAAAGCAAACCATAGAAACCAAAAGCAGAGATCACAGTTCACTCTGTAAAGCAAATCTTTATGTTACGTAGCTCTATCACAGAAACTTAGTATATTAGGCAGTAACAGCTTTAGTTCTCCTTCTATGGACATGAAAGACACCAAAGGTGCAGCGTAAAAGCCAGTAATGGATAAGGCAAGAGAGGGTCTGCAGCAGCTTCTCTGCTGGTTGGCAGCACAAGCAACTAACAAGACTTGTGTTTTCATCAACTCCAGAAAGCAAGCCATGGAAACCAAAAGCAGAGATCACTGTTCACTCTGAAAAGCAAATCTTAATGTTACATAGCTCTTACATGGAACTCTATCAAATTAGGCAATACCAGCTTTGGTCTTGCTCTATAGACATGGGAAACACTAACTGGTACAGAGTGTAAGCAAGTAAAGCATAAGGCATGAAAGTGTCTGCAGCAGCTTCTCTGGTGGTTGGCAACACAAGCAACTAACAAGACTTGTGTTTTGATCAACTCCAGAAAGCAAACCATGGAAACCAAAAGCAGAGATCACTGTTCACTCTGTAAAGCAAATCTTTATGTTACATAGCTCTATCACAGAAACTTAGTAAATTAGGCAGTAACAGCTTTAGTTCTCCTCCTATGGACAAGAAAGACACCAACCAGTGCAGCGTAAAAGCATATAATGGATAAAGCAAGGGAGTGACTGCAGCAGCTTCTCTGCTGGTTGGCAGCACAAGCAACTAACATGACTTGTGTTTTCATCAACTCCAGAAAGCAAGCCATGGAAACCAAAAGCAGAGATCACTGTTCACTCTGAAAAGCAAATCTTTATGTTACATAGCTCTTACATGGAACTCTACCAAATTAGGCAATACCAGCTTTGGTCTTGCTCTATATACATGGGAAACACTAACTGGTACAGAGTGTAAGCAAGGAAAGCATAAGGCATGAAAGTGTCTGCAGAAGCTTCTCTGGTGGTTGGCAACACAAGCAACTAACAAGACTTGTGTTTTGATCAACTCCAGAAAGCAAATCATAGAAACCAAAAGCAGAGATCACTGTTCACTCTGTAAAGCAAATCTTTATGTTACATAGCTCTTACATGGAACTCTACCAAATTAGGCAATACCAGCTTTGGTCTTGCTCTATAGACATGGGAAACACTAACTGGTACAGAGTGTAAGCAAGTAAAGCATAAGGCATGAAAGTGTCTGCAGCAGCTTCTTTGGGGGTTGGCAACACAAGCAACTAACAAGACTTGTGTTTTGATCAACTCCAGAAAGCAAACTATAGAAACCAAAAGCAGAGATCACTGTTCACTCTGTAAAGCAAATCTTTATGTTACATAGCTCTATCACAGAAACTTAGTAAATTAGGCAGTAACAGCTTTAGTTCTCCTTCTATGGACATGAAAGACACCAAAGGTGCAGCGTAAAAGCAAGTAATGGATAAGGCAAGAGAGGGTCTGCAGCAGCTTCTCTGCTGGTTGGCAGCACAAACAACTAACATGACTTGTGTTTTCATCAACTCCAGAAAGCAAGCCATGGAAACCAAAAGCAGAGATCACTGTTCACTCTGAAAAGCAAATCTTTATGTTACATAGCTGTTACATGGAACTCTATCAAATTAGGCAATACCAGCTTTGGTCTTGCTCTATAGACATGGGAAACACTAACTGGTACAGAGTGTAAGCAAGTAAAGCATAAGGCATGAAAGTGTCTGCAGCAGCTTCTCTGGTGGTTGGCAACACAAGCAACTAACATGACTTGTGTTTTGATCAACTCCAGAAAGCAAACTATAGAAACCAAAAGCAGAGATCACAGTTCGCTCTGTAACGCAAATCTTTATGTTACATAGCTCTTACATGGAACTCTATCAAATTAGGCAATACCAGCTTTGGTCTTGCTCTATAGACATGGGAAACACTAACTGGTACAGAGTGTAAGCAAGTAAAGCATAAGGCATGAAAGTGTCTGCAGCAGCTTCTCTGGTGGTTGGCAACACAAGCAACTAACAAGACTTGTGTTTTGATCAACTCCAGAAAGCAAACTATAGAAACCAAAAGCAGAGATCACAGTTCACTCTGTAAAGCAAATCTTTATGTTACATAGCTCTATCACAGAAACTTAGTAAATTAGGCAGTAACAGCTTTAGTTCTCCTTCTATGGACATGAAAGACACCAAAGGTGCAGCGTAAAAGCCAGTAATGGATAAGGCAAGAGAGGGTCTGCAGCAGCTTCTCTGCTGATTATCAGCACAAACAACTAACAAGACTTGTGTTTTCATCAACTCCAGAAAGCAAGCCATGGAAACCAAAAGCAGAGATCACTGTTCACTCTGAAAAGCAAATCTTTATGTTACATAGCTCTTACATGGAACTCTATCAAATTAGGCAATACCAGCTTTGGTCTTGCTCTATAGACATGGGAAACACTAACTGGTACAGAGTGTAAGCAAAGAAAGCATAAGGCATGAAAGTGTCTGCAGCAGCTTCTCTGGTGGTTGGCAACACAAGCAACTAACAAGACTTGTGTTTTGATCAACTCCAGAAAGCAAACCATAGAAACCAAAAGCAGAGATCACTGTTCACTCTGAAAAGCAAATCTTTATGTTACGTAGCTCTATCACAGAAACTTAGTAAATTAGGCAGTAACAGCTTTAGTTCTCCTTCTATGGACATGAAAAACACCAACCGGTGCAGCGTAAAAGCCAGTAATGGATAAGGCAAGAGAGGGTCTGCAGCAGCTTCTCTGCTGGTTGGCAGCACAAACAACTAACATGACTTGTGTTTTCATCAACTCCAGAAAGCAAGCCATGGAAACCAAAAGCAGAGATCACAGTTCACTCTGTAAAGCAAATCTTTATGTTACATAGCTCTTACATAGAACTCTACCAAATTAGGCAATACCAGCTTTGGTCTTGCTCTATAGACATGGGAAACACTAACTGGTACAGAGTGTAAGCAAGGAAAGCATAAGGCATGAAAGTGTCTGCAGCAGCTTCTCTGGTGGTTGGCAACACAAGCAACTAACAAGACTTGTGTTTTGATCAACTCCAGAAAGCAAACCATAGAAACCAAAAGCAGAGATCACAGTTCACTCTGTAAAGCAAATCTTTATGTTACGTAGCTCTATCACAGAAACTTAGTATATTAGGCAGTAACAGCTTTAGTTCTCCTTCTATGGACATGAAAGACACCAAAGGTGCAGCGTAAAAGCCAGTAATGGATAAGGCAAGAGAGGGTCTGCAGCAGCTTCTCTGCTGGTTGGCAGCACAAGCAACTAACATGACTTGTGTTTTCATCAACTCCAGAAAGCAAGCCATGGAAACCAAAAGCAGAGATCACTGTTCACTCTGAAAAGCAAATCTTTATGTTACATAGCTGTTACATGGAACTCTATCAAATTAGGCAATACCAGCTTTGGTCTTGCTCTATAGACATGGGAAACACTAACTGGTACAGAGTGTAAGCAAGTAAAGCATAAGGCATGAAAGTGTCTGCAGCAGCTTCTCTGGTGGTTGGCAACACAAGCAACTAACATGACTTGTGTTTTGATCAACTCCAGAAAGCAAACTATAGAAACCAAAAGCAGAGATCACAGTTCGCTCTGTAACGCAAATCTTTATGTTACATAGCTCTTACATGGAACTCTATCAAATTAGGCAATACCAGCTTTGGTCTTGCTCTATAGACATGGGAAACACTAACTGGTACAGAGTGTAAGCAAGTAAAGCATAAGGCATGAAAGTGTCTGCAGCAGCTTCTCTGGTGGTTGGCAACACAAGCAACTAACAAGACTTGTGTTTTGATCAACTCCAGAAAGCAAACTATAGAAACCAAAAGCAGAGATCACAGTTCACTCTGTAAAGCAAATCTTTATGTTACATAGCTCTATCACAGAAACTTAGTAAATTAGGCTGTAACAGCTTTAGTTCTCCTTCTATGGACATGAAAGACACCAAAGGTGCAGCGTAAAAGCAAGTAATGGATAAGGCAAGAGAGGGTCTGCAGCAGCTTCTCTGCTGGTTGGCAGCACAAACAACTAACATGACTTGTGTTTTCATCAACTCCAGAAAGCAAGCCATGGAAACCAAAAGCAGAGATCACTGTTCACTCTGAAAAGCAAATCTTTATGTTACATAGCTCTTACATGGAACTCTATCAAATTAGGCAATACCAGCTTTGGTCTTGCTCTATAGACATGGGAAACACTAACTGGTACAGAGTGTAAGCAAGTAAAGCATAAGGCATGAAAGTGTCTGCAGCAGCTTCTCTGGTGGTTGGCAACACAAGCAACTAACAAGACTTGTGTTTTGATCAACTCCAGAAAGCAAACTATAGAAACCAAAAGCAGAGATCACAGTTCACTCGGAAAAGCAAATCTTTATGTTACATAGCTCTATCACAGAACCTTAGTATATTAGGCAGTAACAGCTTTAGTTCTCCTTCTATGGACATGAAAAACACCAACCGGTGCAGCGTAAAAGCCAGTAATGGATAAGGCAAGGGAGTGTCTGCAGCAGCTTCTCTGCTGGTTGGCAGCACAAACAACTAACATGACTTGTGTTTTCATCAACTCCAGAAAGCAAGCCATGGAAACCAAAAGCAGAAACCACTGTTCACTCGGAAAAGCAAATCTTTATGTTACATAGCTCTTACATAGAACTCTACCAAATTAGGCAATACCAGCTTTGGTCTTGCTCTATAGACATGGGAAACACTAACTGGTACAGAGTGTAAGCAAGTAAAGCATAAGGCATGAAAGTGTCTGCAGCAGCTTCTCTGGTTGTTGGCAACACAAGCAACTAACAAGACTTGTGTTTTGATCAACTCCAGAAAGCAAACTATAGAAACCAAAAGCAGAGATCACTGTTCACTCTGTAAAGCAAACCTTTATGTTACATAGCTCTATCACAGAAACTTAGTAAATTAGGCAGTAACAGCTTTAGTTCTCCTTCTATGGACATGAAAGACACCAAAGGTGCAGCGTAAAAGCAAGTAATGGATAAGGCAAGAGAGGGTCTGCAGCAGCTTCTCTGCTGGTTGGCAGCACAAACAACTAACATGACTTGTGTTTTCATCAACTCCAGAAAGCAAGCCATGGAAACCAAAAGCAGAGATCACTGTTCACTCTGAAAAGCAAATCTTTATGTTACATAGCTCTTACATGGAACTCTATCAAATTAGGCAATACCAGCTTTGGTCTTGCTCTATAGACATGGGAAACACTAACTGGTACAGAGTGTAAGCAAGGAAAGCATAAGGCATGAAAGTGTCTGCAGCAGCTTCTCTGGTGGTTGGCAACACAAGCAACTAACAAGACTTGTGTTTTGATCAACTCCAGAAAGCAAACTATAGAAACCAAAAGCAGAGATCACAGTTCACTCTGTAAAGGAAATCTTTATGTTACATAGCTCTATCACAGAAACTTAGTAAATTAGGCAGTAACAGCTTTAGTTCTCCTTCTATGGACATGAAAAACACCAACCGGTGCAGCGTAAAAGTCAGTAATGGATAAGGCAAGAGAGGGTCTGCAGCAGCTTCTCTGCTGGTTGGCAGCACAAACAACTAACATGACTTGTGTTTTCATCAACTCCAGAAAGCAAGCCATGGAAACCAAAAGCAGAGATCACAGTTCACTCTGTAAAGCAAATCTTTATGTTACATAGCTCTTACATAGAACTCTACCAAATTAGGCAATACCAGCTTTGGTCTTGCTCTATAGACATGGGAAACACTAACTGGTACAGAGTGTAAGCAAGTAAAGCATAAGGCATGAAAGTGTCTGCAGCAGCTTCTCTGGTGTTGGCAACACAAGCAACTAACAAGACTTGTGTTTTGATCAACTCCAGAAAGCAAACCATAGAAACCAAAAGCAGAGATCACAGTTCACTCTGTAAAGCAAATCTTTATGTTACGTAGCTCTATCACAGAAACTTAGTATATTAGGCAGTAACAGCTTTAGTTCTCCTTCTATGGACATGAAAGACACCAAAGGTGCAGCGTAAAAGCCAGTAATGGATAAGGCAAGAGAGGGTCTGCAGCAGCTTCTCTGCTGGTTGGCAGCACAAGCAACTAACAAGACTTGTGTTTTCATCAACTCCAGAAAGCAAGCCATGGAAACCAAAAGCAGAGATCACTGTTCACTCTGAAAAGCAAATCTTAATGTTACATAGCTCTTACATGGAACTCTATCAAATTAGGCAATACCAGCTTTGGTCTTGCTCTATAGACATGGGAAACACTAACTGGTACAGAGTGTAAGCAAGTAAAGCATAAGGCATGAAAGTGTCTGCAGCAGCTTCTCTGGTGGTTGGCAACCCAAGCAACTAACAAGACTTGTGTTTTGATCAACTCCAGAAAGCAAACCATGGAAACCAAAAGCAGAGATCACTGTTCACTCTGTAAAGCAAATCTTTATGTTACATAGCTCTATCACAGAAACTTAGTAAATTAGGCAGTAACAGCTTTAGTTCTCCTCCTATGGACAAGAAAGACACCAACCAGTGCAGCGTAAAAGCATATAATGGATAAAGCAAGGGAGTGACTGCAGCAGCTTCTCTGCTGGTTGGCAGCACAAGCAACTAACATGACTTGTGTTTTCATCAACTCCAGAAAGCAAGCCATGGAAACCAAAAGCAGAGATCACTGTTCACTCTGAAAAGCAAATCTTTATGTTACATAGCTCTTACATGGAACTCTACCAAATTAGGCAATACCAGCTTTGGTCTTGCTCTATATACATGGGAAACACTAACTGGTACAGAGTGTAAGCAAGGAAAGCATAAGGCATGAAAGTGTCTGCAGAAGCTTCTCTGGTCGTTGGCAACACAAGCAACTAACAAGACTTGTGTTTTGATAAACTCCAGAAAGCAAATCATAGAAACCAAAAGCAGAGATCACTGTTCACTCTGTAAAGCAAATCTTTATGTTACATAGCTCTTACATGGAACTCTACCAAATTAGGCAATACCAGCTTTGGTCTTGCTCTATAGACATGGGAAACACTAACTGGTACAGAGTGTAAGCAAGTAAAGCATAAGGCATGAAAGTGTCTGCAGCAGCTTCTTTGGGGGTTGGCAACACAAGCAACTAACAAGACTTGTGTTTTGATCAACTCCAGAAAGCAAACTATAGAAACCAAAAGCAGAGATCACTGTTCACTCTGTAAAGCAAATCTTTATGTTACATAGCTCTATCACAGAAACTTAGTAAATTAGGCAGTAACAGCTTTAGTTCTCCTTCTATGGACATGAAAGACACCAAAGGTGCAGCGTAAAAGCAAGTAATGGATAAGGCAAGAGAGGGTCTGCAGCAGCTTCTCTGCTGGTTGGCACCACAAACAACTAACATGACTTGTGTTTTCATCAACTCCAGAAAGCAAGCCATGGAAACCAAAAGCAGAGATCACTGTTTACTCTGAAAAGCAAATCTTTATGTTACATAGCTGTTACATGGAACTCTATCAAATTAGGCAATACCAGCTTTGGTCTTGCTCTATAGACATGGGAAACACTAACTGGTACAGAGTGTAAGCAAGTAAAGCATAAGGCATGAAAGTGTCTGCAGCAGCTTCTCTGGTGGTTGGCAACACAAGCAACTAACAAGACTTGTGTTTTGATCAACTCCAGAAAGCAAACTATAGAAACCAAAAGCAGAGATCACAGTTCACTCTGTAAAGCAAATCTTTATGTTACATAGCTCTATCACAGAAACTTAGTAAATTAGGCAGTAACAGCTTTAGTTCTCCTTCTATGGACATAAAAGACACCAAAGGTGCAGCGTAAAAGCCAGTAATGGATAAGGCAAGAGAGGGTCTGCAGCAGCTTCTCTGCTGATTGGCAGCACAAAGAACTAACAAGACTTGTGTTTTCATCAACTCCAGAAAGCAAGCCATGGAAATCAAAAGCAGAGATCACTGTTCACTCTGAAAAGCAAATCTTTATGTTACATAGCTCTTACATGGAACTCTACCAAATTAGGCAATACCAGCTTTGGTCTTGCTCTATAGACATGGGAAACACTAACTGGTACAGAGTGTAAGCAAAGAAAGCATAAGGCATGAAAGTGTCTGCAGCAGCTTCTCTGGTGGTTGGCAACACAAGCAACTAACAAGACTTGTGTTTTGATCAACTCCAGAAAGCAAACTATAGAAACCAAAAGCAGAGATCACAGTTCGCTCTGTAAAGCAAATCTTTATGTTACATAGCTCTTACATGGAACTCTATCAAATTAGGCAATACCAGCTTTGGTCTTGCTCTATAGACATGGGAAACACTAACTGGTACAGAGTGTAAGCAAGGAAAGCATAAGGCATGAAAGTGTCTGCAGCAGCTTCTCTGGTGGTTGGCAACACAAGCAACTAACAAGACTTGTGTTTTGATCAACTCCAGAAAGCAAACTATAGAAACCAAAAGCAGAGATCACAGTTCACTCTGTAAAGGAAATCTTTATGTTACATAGCTCTATCACAGAAACTTAGTAAATTAGGCAGTAACAGCTTTAGTTCTCCTTCTATGGACATGAAAAACACCAACCGGTGCAGCGTAAAAGCCAGTAATGGATAAGGCAAGAGAGGGTCTGCAGCAGCTTCTCTGCTGGTTGGCAGCACAAACAACTAACATGACTTTTGTTTTCATCAACTCCAGAAAGCAAGCCATGGAAACCAAAAGCAGAGATCACAGTTCACTCTGTAAAGCAAATCTTTATGTTACATAGCTCTTACATAGAACTCTACCAAATTAGGCAATACCAGCTTTGGTCTTGCTCTATAGACATGGGAAACACTAACTGGTACAGAGTGTAAGCAAGTAAAGCATAAGGCATGAAAGTGTCTGCAGCAGCTTCTCTGGTGTTGGCAACACAAGCAACTAACAAGACTTGTGTTTTGATCAACTCCAGAAAGCAAACCATAGAAACCAAAAGCAGAGATCACTGTTCACTCTGTAAAGCAAATCTTTATGTTACGTAGCTCTATCACAGAAACTTAGTATATAGGCAGTAACAGCTTTAGTTCTCCTTCTATGGACATGAAAGACACCAAAGGTGCAGCGTAAAAGCCAGTAATGGATAAGGCAAGAGAGGGTCTGCAGCAGCTTCTCTGCTGGTTGGCAGCACAAGCAACTAACAAGACTTGTGTTTTCATCAACTCCAGAAAGCAAGCCATGGAAACCAAAAGCAGAGATCACTGTTCACTCTGAAAAGCAAATCTTAATGTTACATAGCTCTTACATGGAACTCTATCAAATTAGGCAATACCAGCTTTGGTCTTGCTCTATAGACATGGGAAACACTAACTGGTACAGAGTGTAAGCAAGTAAAGCATAAGGCATGAAAGTGTCTGCAGCAGCTTCTCTGGTGGTTGGCAACACAAGCAACTAACAAGACTTGTGTTTTGATCAACTCCAGAAAGCAAACCATGGAAACCAAAAGCAGAGATCACTGTTCACTCTGTAAAGCAAATCTTTATGTTACATAGCTCTATCACAGAAACTTAGTAAATTAGGCAGTAACAGCTTTAGTTCTCCTCCTATGGACAAGAAAGACACCAACCAGTGCAGCGTAAAAGCATATAATGGATAAAGCAAGGGAGTGACTGCAGCAGCTTCTCTGCTGGTTGGCAGCACAAGCAACTAACATGACTTGTGTTTTCATCAACTCCAGAAAGCAAGCCATGGAAACCAAAAGCAGAGATCACTGTTCACTCTGAAAAGCAAATCTTTATGTTACATAGCTCTTACATGGAACTCTACCAAATTAGGCAATACCAGCTTTGGTCTTGCTCTATAGACATGGGAAACACTAACTGGTACAGAGTGTAAGCAAGGAAAGCACAAGGCATGAAAGTGTCTGCAGAAGCTTCTCTGGTGGTTGGCAACACAAGCAACTAACAAGACTTGTGTTTTGATCAACTCCAGAAAGCAAACCATAGAAACCAAAAGCAGAGATCACTGTTCACTCTGAAAAGCAAATCTTTATGTTACATAGCTCTTACATGGAACTCTACCAAATTAGGCAATACCAGCTTTGGTCTTGCTCTATAGACATGGGAAACACTAACTGGTACAGAGTGTAAGCAAAGAAAGCATAAGGCATGAAAGTGTCTGCAGCAGCTTCTCTGGTGGTTGGCAACACAAGCAACTAACAAGACTTGTGTTTTGATCAACTCCAGAAAGCAAACTATAGAAACCAAAAGCAGAGATCACAGTTCACTCTGTAAAGCAAATCTTTATGTTACATAGCTCTATCACAGATACTTAGTAAATTAGGCAGTAACAGCTTTAGTTCTCCTTCTATGGACATGAAAGACACCAAAGGTGCAGCGTAAAAGCCAGTAATGGATAAGGCAAGAGAGGGTCTGCAGCAGCTTCTCTGCTGATTGGCAGCTCAAACAACTAACAAGACTTGTGTTTTCATCAACTCCAGAAAGCAAGCCATGGAAACCAAAAGCAGAGATCACTGTTCACTCTGAAAAGCAAATCTTTATGTTACATAGCTCTTACATGGAACTCTATCAAATTAGGCAATACCAGCTTTGGTCTTGCTCTATAGACATGGGAAACACTAACTGGTACAGAGTGTAAGCAAAGAAAGCATAAGGCATGAAAGTGTCTGCAGCAGCTTCTCTGGTGGTTGGCAACACAAGCAACTAACAAGACTTGTGTTTTGATCAACTCCAGAAAGCAAACCATAGAAACCAAAAGCAGAGATCACTGTTCACTCTGAAAAGCAAATCTTTATGTTACATAGCTCTTACATGGAACTCTACCAAATTAGGCAATACCAGCTTTGGTCTTGCTCTATAGACATGGGAAACACTAACTGGTACAGAGTGTAAGCAAAGAAAGCATAAGGCATGAAAGTGTCTGCAGCAGCTTCTCTGGTGGTTGGCAACACAAGCAACTAACAAGACTTGTGTTTTGATCAACTCCAGAAAGCAAACTATAGAAACCAAAAGCAGAGATCACAGTTCGCTCTGTAAAGCAAATCTTTATGTTACATAGCTCTTACATGGAACTCTATCAAATTAGGCAATACCAGCTTTGGTCTTGCTCTATAGACATGGGAAACACTAACTGGTACAGAGTGTAAGCAAGGAAAGCATAAGGCATGAAAGTGTCTGCAGCAGCTTCTCTGGTGGTTGGCAACACAAGCAACTAACAAGACTTGTGTTTTGATCAACTCCAGAAACCAAACTATAGAAACCAAAAGCAGAGATCACAGTTCACTCTGTAAAGGAAATCTTTATGTTACATAGCTCTATCACAGAAACTTAGTAAATTAGGCAGTAACAGCTTTAGTTCTCCTTCTATGGACATGAAAAACACCAACCGGTGCAGCGTAAAAGCCAGTAATGGATAAGGCAAGAGAGGGTCTGCAGCAGCTTCTCTGCTGGTTGGCAGCACAAACAACTAACATGACTTTTGTTTTCATCAACTCCAGAAAGCAAGCCATGGAAACCAAAAGCAGAGATCACAGTTCACTCTGTAAAGCAAATCTTTATGTTACATAGCTCTTACATAGAACTCTACCAAATTAGGCAATACCATCTTTGGTCTTGCTCTATAGACATGGGAAACACTAACTGGTACAGAGTGTAAGCAAGTAAAGCATAAGGCATGAAAGTGTCTGCAGAAGCTTCTCTGCTGGTTGGCAACACAAGCAACTAACAAGACTTGTGTTTTGATCAACTCCAGAAAGCAAACCATAGAAACCAAAAGCAGAGATCACTGTTCACTCTGTAAAGCAAATCTTTATGTTACGTAGCTCTATCACAGAAACTTAGTATATAGGCAGTAACAGCTTTAGTTCTCCTTCTATGGACATGAAAGACACCAAAGGTGCAGCGTAAAAGCCAGTAATGGATAAGGCAAGAGAGGGTCTGCAGCAGCTTCTCTGCTGGTTGGCAGCACAAGCAACTAACAAGACTTGTGTTTTCATCAACTCCAGAAAGCAAGCCATGGAAACCAAAAGCAGAGATCACTGTTCACTCTGAAAAGCAAATCTTAATGTTACATAGCTCTTACATGGAACTCTATCAAATTAGGCAATACCAGCTTTGGTCTTGCTCTATAGACATGGGAAACACTAACTGGTACAGAGTGTAAGCAAGTAAAGCATAAGGCATGAAAGTGTCTGCAGCAGCTTCTCTGGTGGTTGGCAACACAAGCAACTAACAAGACTTGTGTTTTGATCAACTCCAGAAAGCAAACCATGGAAACCAAAAGCAGAGATCACTGTTCACTCTGTAAAGCAAATCTTTATGTTACATAGCTCTATCACAGAAACTTAGTAAATTAGGCAGTAACAGCTTTAGTTCTCCTCCTATGGACAAGAAAGACACCAACCAGTGCAGCGTAAAAGCATATAATGGATAAAGCAAGGGAGTGACTGCAGCAGCTTCTCTGCTGGTTGGCAGCACAAGCAACTAACATGACTTGTGTTTTCATCAACTCCAGAAAGCAAGCCATGGAAACCAAAAGCAGAGATCACTGTTCACTCTGAAAAGCAAATCTTTATGTTACATAGCTCTTACATGGAACTCTACCAAATTAGGCAATACCAGCTTTGGTCTTGCTCTATAGACATGGGAAACACTAACTGGTACAGAGTGTAAGCAAGGAAAGCACAAGGCATGAAAGTGTCTGCAGAAGCTTCTCTGGTGGTTGGCAACACAAGCAACTAACAAGACTTGTGTTTTGATCAACTCCAGAAAGCAAACCATAGAAACCAAAAGCAGAGATCACTGTTCACTCTGAAAAGCAAATCTTTATGTTACATAGCTCTTACATGGAACTCTACCAAATTAGGCAATACCAGCTTTGGTCTTGCTCTATAGACATGGGAAACACTAACTGGTACAGAGTGTAAGCAAAGAAAGCATAAGGCATGAAAGTGTCTGCAGCAGCTTCTCTGGTGGTTGGCAACACAAGCAACTAACAAGACTTGTGTTTTGATCAACTCCAGAAAGCAAACTATAGAAACCAAAAGCAGAGATCACAGTTCACTCTGTAAAGCAAATCTTTATGTTACATAGCTCTATCACAGATACTTAGTAAATTAGGCAGTAACAGCTTTAGTTCTCCTTCTATGGACATGAAAGACACCAAAGGTGCAGCGTAAAAAGCCAGTAATGGATAAGGCAAGAGAGGGTCTGCAGCAGCTTCTCTGCTGATTGGCAGCTCAAACAACTAACAAGACTTGTGTTTTCATCAACTCCAGAAAGCAAGCCATGGAAACCAAAAGCAGAGATCACTGTTCACTCTGAAAAGCAAATCTTTATGTTACATAGCTCTTACATGGAACTCTATCAAATTAGGCAATACCAGCTTTGGTCTTGCTCTATAGACATGGGAAACACTAACTGGTACAGAGTGTAAGCAAAGAAAGCATAAGGCATGAAAGTGTCTGCAGCAGCTTCTCTGTGGTTGGCAACACAAGCAACTAACAAGACTTGTGTTTTGATCAACTCCAGAAGCAAACTATAGAAACCAAAAGCAGAGATCACAGTTCGCTCTGTAAAGCAAATCTTTATGTTACATAGCTCTTACATGGAACTCTATCAAATTAGGCAATACCAGCTTTGGTCTTGCTCTATAGACATGGGAAACACTAACTGGTACAGAGTGTAAGCAAGGAAAGCATAAGGCATGAAAGTGTCTGCAGCAGCTTCTCTGGTGGTTGGCAACACAAGCAACTAACAAGACTTGTGTTTTGATCAACTCCAGAAAGCAAACCATAGAAACCAAAAGCAGAGATCACTGTTCACTCTGAAAAGCAAATCTTTATGTTACGTAGCTCTATCACAGAAACTTAGTAAATTAGGCAGTAACAGCTTTAGTTCTCCTTCTATGGACATGAAAAACACCAACCGGTGCAGCGTAAAAGCCAGTAATGGATAAGGCAAGAGAGGGTCTGCAGCAGCTTCTCTGCTGGTTGGCAGCACAAACAACTAACATGACTTGTGTTTTCATCAACTCCAGAAAGCAAGCCATGGAAACCAAAAGCAGAAACCACTGTTCACTCGGAAAAGCAAAGCTTTATGTTACAGTGCTCTTTCATGGAAACTTAGCAAATTAGGCAGTAACAGCTTTGGTCTTGCTCTATAGACATGAGAAACATCAACCGGTGGAGTGTCAAAGGAAAGGTTTCTGTTACATGGCTCTTTCATGGAAATCAAGCAAATTAGGAAGTACCCACCTTTATTCGTGGTCTGGTGACAAGCAAAACACATACATGTGCAAAGCGTAAACTGGTACTGCAAAAGGCAGGAAAGCGCCTTCAGCAGCTTCTCTATTTCTTGGGAACACAAACAACAGACAAGACTTGTGTTTTGATCAACTCCAGAAAGCAAACTATAGAAACCAAAAGCAGAGATCACTGTTCACTCTGTAAAGCAAATCTTTATGTTACATAGCTCTATCACAGAAACTTAGTAAATTAGGCAGTAACAGCTTTAGTTCTCCTTCTATGGACATGAAAAACACCAACCGGTGCAGCGTAAAAGCCAGTAATGGATAAGGCAAGAGAGGGTCTGCAGCAGCTTCTCTGCTGGTTGGCAGCACAAACAACTAACATGACTTGTGTTTTCATCAACTCCAGAAAGCAAGCCATGGAAACCAAAAGCAGAGATCACAGTTCACTCTGTAAAGCAAATCTTTATGTTACATAGCTCTTACATAGAACTCTACCAAATTAGGCAATACCAGCTTTGGTCTTGCTCTATAGACATGGGAAACACTAACTGGTACAGAGTGTAAGCAAGGAAAGCATAAGGCATGAAAGTGTCTGCAGCAGCTTCTCTGGTGGTTGGCAACACAAGCAACTAACAAGACTTGTGTTTTGATCAACTCCAGAAAGCAAACCATAGAAACCAAAAGCAGAGATCACTGTTCACTCTGTAAAGCAAATCTTTATGTTACGTAGCTCTATCACAGAAACTTAGTATATAGGCAGTAACAGCTTTAGTTCTCCTTCTATGGACATGAAAGACACCAAAGGTGCAGCGTAAAAGCCAGTAATGGATAAGGCAAGAGAGGGTCTGCAGCAGCTTCTCTGCTGGTTGGCAGCACAAGCAACTAACAAGACTTGTGTTTTCATCAACTCCAGAAAGCAAGCCATGGAAACCAAAAGCAGAGATCACTGTTCACTCTGAAAAGCAAATCTTAATGTTACATAGCTCTTACATGGAACTCTATCAAATTAGGCAATACCAGCTTTGGTCTTGCTCTATAGACATGGGAAACACTAACTGGTACAGAGTGTAAGCAAGTAAAGCATAAGGCATGAAAGTGTCTGCAGCAGCTTCTCTGGTGGTTGGCAACACAAGCAACTAACAAGACTTGTGTTTTGATCAACTCCAGAAAGCAAACCATGGAAACCAAAAGCAGAGATCACTGTTCACTCTGTAAAGCAAATCTTTATGTTACATAGCTCTATCACAGAAACTTAGTAAATTAGGCAGTAACAGCTTTAGTTCTCCTCCTATGGACAAGAAAGACACCAACCAGTGCAGCGTAAAAGCATATAATGGATAAAGCAAGGGAGTGACTGCAGCAGCTTCTCTGCTGGTTGGCAGCACAAGCAACTAACATGACTTGTGTTTTCATCAACTCCAGAAAGCAAGCCATGGAAACCAAAAGCAGAGATCACTGTTCACTCTGAAAAGCAAATCTTTATGTTACATAGCTCTTACATGGAACTCTACCAAATTAGGCAATACCAGCTTTGGTCTTGCTCTATAGACATGGGAAACACTAACTGGTACAGAGTGTAAGCAAGGAAAGCACAAGGCATGAAAGTGTCTGCAGAAGCTTCTCTGGTGGTTGGCAACACAAGCAACTAACAAGACTTGTGTTTTGATCAACTCCAGAAAGCAAACCATAGAAACCAAAAGCAGAGATCACTGTTCACTCTGAAAAGCAAATCTTTATGTTACATAGCTCTTACATGGAACTCTATCAAATTAGGCAATACCAGCTTTGGTCTTGCTCTATAGACATGGGAAACACTAACTGGTACAGAGTGTAAGCAAAGAAAGCATAAGGCATGAAAGTGTCTGCAGCAGCTTCTCTGGTGGTTGGCAACACAAGCAACTAACAAGACTTGTGTTTTGATCAACTCCAGAAAGCAAACTATAGAAACCAAAAGCAGAGATCACAGTTCACTCTGTAAAGCAAATCTTTATGTTACATAGCTCTATCACAGATACTTAGTAAATTAGGCAGTAACAGCTTTAGTTCTCCTTCTATGGACATGAAAGACACCAAAGGTGCAGCGTAAAAGCCAGTAATGGATAAGGCAAGAGAGGGTCTGCAGCAGCTTCTCTGCTGATTGGCAGCTCAAACAACTAACAAGACTTGTGTTTTCATCAACTCCAGAAAGCAAGCCATGGAAACCAAAAGCAGAGATCACTGTTCACTCTGAAAAGCAAATCTTTATGTTACATAGCTCTTACATGGAACTCTATCAAATTAGGCAATACCAGCTTTGGTCTTGCTCTATAGACATGGGAAACACTAACTGGTACAGAGTGTAAGCAAAGAAAGCATAAGGCATGAAAGTGTCTGCAGCAGCTTCTCTGGTGGTTGGCAACACAAGCAACTAACAAGACTTGTGTTTTGATCAACTCCAGAAAGCAAACTATAGAAACCAAAAGCAGAGATCACAGTTCGCTCTGTAAAGCAAATCTTTATGTTACATAGCTCTTACATGGAACTCTATCAAATTAGGCAATACCAGCTTTGGTCTTGCTCTATAGACATGGGAAACACTAACTGGTACAGAGTGTAAGCAAGGAAAGCATAAGGCATGAAAGTGTCTGCAGCAGCTTCTCTGGTGGTTGGCAACACAAGCAACTAACAAGACTTGTGTTTTGATCAACTCCAGAAAGCAAACCATAGAAACCAAAAGCAGAGATCACTGTTCACTCTGAAAAGCAAATCTTTATGTTACGTAGCTCTATCACAGAAACTTAGTAAATTAGGCAGTAACAGCTTTAGTTCTCCTTCTATGGACATGAAAAACACCAACCGGTGCAGCGTAAAAGCCAGTAATGGATAAGGCAAGAGAGGGTCTGCAGCAGCTTCTCTGCTGGTTGGCAGCACAAACAACTAACATGACTTGTGTTTTCATCAACTCCAGAAAGCAAGCCATGGAAACCAAAAGCAGAAACCACTGTTCACTCGGAAAAGCAAAGCTTTATGTTACAGTGCTCTTTCATGGAAACTTAGCAAATTAGGCAGTAACAGCTTTGGTCTTGCTCTATAGACATGAGAAACATCAACCGGTGGAGTGTCAAAGGAAAGGTTTCTGTTACATGGCTCTTTCATGGAAATCAAGCAAATTAGGAAGTACCCACCTTTATTCGTGGTCTGGTGACAAGCAAAACACATACATGTGCAAAGCATAAACTGGTACTGCAAAAGGCAGGAAAGCGCCTTCAGCAGCTTCTCTATTTCTTGGGAACACAAACAACAGACAAGACTTGTGTTTTGATCAACTCCAGAAAGCAAACTATAGAAACCAAAAGCAGAGATCACTGTTCACTCTGTAAAGCAAATCTTTATGTTACATAGCTCTATCACAGAAACTTAGTAAATTAGGCAGTAACAGCTTTAGTTCTCCTTCTATGGACATGAAAAACACCAACCGGTGCAGCGTAAAAGCCAGTAATGGATAAGGCAAGAGAGGGTCTGCAGCAGCTTCTCTGCTGGTTGGCAGCACAAACAACTAACATGACTTGTGTTTTCATCAACTCCAGAAAGCAAGCCATGGAAACCAAAAGCAGAGATCACAGTTCACTCTGTAAAGCAAATCTTTATGTTACATAGCTCTTACATAGAACTCTACCAAATTAGGCAATACCAGCTTTGGTCTTGCTCTATAGACATGGGAAACACTAACTGGTACAGAGTGTAAGCAAGTAAAGCATAAGGCATGAAAGTGTCTGCAGCAGCTTCTCTGGTGTTGGCAACACAAGCAACTAACAAGACTTGTGTTTTGATCAACTCCAGAAAGCAAACCATAGGAACCAAAAGCAGAGATCACAGTTCACTCTGTAAAGCAAATCTTTATGTTACGTAGCTCTATCACAGAAACTTAGTATATTAGGCAGTAACAGCTTTAGTTCTCCTTCTATGGACATGAAAGACACCAAAGGTGCAGCGTAAAAGCCAGTAATGGATAAGGCAAGAGAGGGTCTGCAGCAGCTTCTCTGCTGGTTGGCAGCACAAGCAACTAACAAGACTTGTGTTTTCATCAACTCCAGAAAGCAAGCCATGGAAACCAAAAGCAGAGATCACTGTTCACTCTGAAAAGCAAATCTTTATGTTACATAGCTCTTACATGGAACTCTATCAAATTAGGCAATACCAGCTTTGGTCTTGCTCTATAGACATGGGAAACACTAACTGGTACAGAGTGTAAGCAAAGAAAGCATAAGGCATGAAAGTGTCTGCAGCAGCTTCTCTGGTGGTTGGCAACACAAGCAACTAACAAGACTTGTGTTTTGATCAACTCCAGAAAGCAAACTATAGAAACCAAAAGCAGAGATCACAGTTCGCTCTGTAAAGCAAATCTTTATGTTACATAGCTCTTACATGGAACTCTATCAAATTAGGCAATACCAGCTTTGGTCTTGCTCTATAGACATGGGAAACACTAACTGGTACAGAGTGTAAGCAAGGAAAGCATAAGGCATGAAAGTGTCTGCAGCAGCTTCTCTGGTGGTTGGCAACACAAGCAACTAACAAGACTTGTGTTTTGATCAACTCCAGAAAGCAAACCATAGAAACCAAAAGCAGAGATCACTGTTCACTCTGAAAAGCAAATCTTTATGTTACGTAGCTCTATCACAGAAACTTAGTAAATTAGGCAGTAACAGCTTTAGTTCTCCTTCTATGGACATGAAAAACACCAACCGGTGCAGCGTAAAAGCCAGTAATGGATAAGGCAAGAGAGGGTCTGCAGCAGCTTCTCTGCTGGTTGGCAGCACAAACAACTAACATGACTTGTGTTTTCATCAACTCCAGAAAGCAAGCCATGGAAACCAAAAGCAGAAACCACTGTTCACTCGGAAAAGCAAAGCTTTATGTTACAGTGCTCTTTCATGGAAACTTAGCAAATTAGGCAGTAACAGCTTTGGTCTTGCTCTATAGACATGAGAAACATCAACCGGTGGAGTGTCAAAGGAAAGGTTTCTGTTACATGGCTCTTTCATGGAAATCAAGCAAATTAGGAAGTACCCACCTTTATTCGTGGTCTGGTGACAAGCAAAACACATACATGTGCAAAGCGTAAACTGGTACTGCAAAAGGCAGGAAAGCGCCTTCAGCAGCTTCTCTATTTCTTGGGAACACAAACAACAGACAAGACTTGTGTTTTGATCAACTCCAGAAAGCAAACTATAGAAACCAAAAGCAGAGATCACTGTTCACTCTGTAAAGCAAATCTTTATGTTACATAGCTCTATCACAGAAACTTAGTAAATTAGGCAGTAACAGCTTTAGTTCTCCTTCTATGGACATGAAAAACACCAACCGGTGCAGCGTAAAAGCCAGTAATGGATAAGGCAAGAGAGGGTCTGCAGCAGCTTCTCTGCTGGTTGGCAGCACAAACAACTAACATGACTTGTGTTTTCATCAACTCCAGAAAGCAAGCCATGGAAACCAAAAGCAGAGATCACAGTTCACTCTGTAAAGCAAATCTTTATGTTACATAGCTCTTACATAGAACTCTACCAAATTAGGCAATACCAGCTTTGGTCTTGCTCTATAGACATGGGAAACACTAACTGGTACAGAGTGTAAGCAAGGAAAGCATAAGGCATGAAAGTGTCTGCAGCAGCTTCTCTGGTGGTTGGCAACACAAGCAACTAACAAGACTTGTGTTTTGATCAACTCCAGAAAGCAAACTATAGAAACCAAAAGCAGAGATCACAGTTCACTCTGTAAAGCAAATCTTTATGTTACATAGCTCTATCACAGAAACTTAGTAAATTAGGCAGTAACAGCTTTAGTTCTCCTTCTATGGACATGAAAAACACCAACCGGTGCAGCGTAAAAGCCAGTAATGGATAAGGCAAGAGAGGGTCTGCAGCAGCTTCTCTGCTGGGTGCCAGCACAAACAACTAACATGACTTTTGTTTTCATCAACTCCAGAAAGCAAGCCATGGAAACCAAAAGCAGAGATCACAGTTCACTCTGTAAAGCAAATCTTTATGTTACATAGCTCTTACATGGAACTCTACCAAATTAGGCAATACCAGCTTTGGTCTTGCTCTATAGACATGGGAAACACTAACTGGTACAGAGTGTAAGCAAGTAAAGCATAAGGCATGAAAGTGTCTGCAGCAGCTTCTCTGGTGTTGGCAACACAAGCAACTAACAAGACTTGTGTTTTGATCAACTCCAGAAAGCAAACCATAGAAACCAAAAGCAGAGATCACTGTTCACTCTGTAAAGCAAATCTTTATGTTACGTAGCTCTATCACAGAAACTTAGTATATAGGCAGTAACAGCTTTAGTTCTCCTTCTATGGACATGAAAGACACCAAAGGTGCAGCGTAAAAGCCAGTAATGGATAAGGCAAGAGAGGGTCTGCAGCAGCTTCTCTGCTGGTTGGCAGCACAAGCAACTAACAAGACTTGTGTTTTCATCAACTCCAGAAAGCAAGCCATGGAAACCAAAAGCAGAGATCACTGTTCACTCTGAAAAGCAAATCTTAATGTTACATAGCTCTTACATGGAACTCTATCAAATTAGGCAATACCAGCTTTGGTCTTGCTCTATAGACATGGGAAACACTAACTGGTACAGAGTGTAAGCAAGTAAAGCATAAGGCATGAAAGTGTCTGCAGCAGCTTCTCTGGTGGTTGGCAACACAAGCAACTAACAAGACTTGTGTTTTGATCAACTCCAGAAAGCAAACCATGGAAACCAAAAGCAGAGATCACTGTTCACTCTGTAAAGCAAATCTTTATGTTACATAGCTCTATCACAGAAACTTAGTAAATTAGGCAGTAACAGCTTTAGTTCTCCTCCTATGGACAAGAAAGACACCAACCAGTGCAGCGTAAAAGCATATAATGGATAAAGCAAGGGAGTGACTGCAGCAGCTTCTCTGCTGGTTGGCAGCACAAGCAACTAACATGACTTGTGTTTTCATCAACTCCAGAAAGCAAGCCATGGAAACAAAAAGCAGAGATCACTGTTCACTCTGAAAAGCAAATCTTTATGTTACATAGCTCTTACATGGAACTCTACCAAATTAGGCAATACCAGCTTTGGTCTTGCTCTATAGACATGGGAAACACTAACTGGTACAGAGTGTAAGCAAGGAAAGCACAAGGCATGAAAGTGTCTGCAGAAGCTTCTCTGGTGGTTGGCAACACAAGCAACTAACAAGACTTGTGTTTTGATCAACTCCAGAAAGCAAACCATAGAAACCAAAAGCAGAGATCACTGTTCACTCTGAAAAGCAAATCTTTATGTTACATAGCTCTTACATGGAACTCTACCAAATTAGGCAATACCAGCTTTGGTCTTGCTCTATAGACATGGGAAACACTAACTGGTACAGAGTGTAAGCAAAGAAAGCATAAGGCATGAAAGTGTCTGCAGCAGCTTCTCTGGTGGTTGGCAACACAAGCAACTAACAAGACTTGTGTTTTGATCAACTCCAGAAAGCAAACTATAGAAACCAAAAGCAGAGATCACAGTTCACTCTGTAAAGCAAATCTTTATGTTACATAGCTCTATCACAGATACTTAGTAAATTAGGCAGTAACAGCTTTAGTTCTCCTTCTATGGACATGAAAGACACCAAAGGTGCAGTGTAAAAGCCAGTAATGGATAAGGCAAGAGAGGGTCTGCAGCAGCTTCTCTGCTGATTGGCAGCTCAAACAACTAACAAGACTTGTGTTTTCATCAACTCCAGAAAGCAAGCCATGGAAACCAAAAGCAGAGATCACTGTTCACTCTGAAAAGCAAATCTTTATGTTACATAGCTCTTACATGGAACTCTATCAAATTAGGCAATACCAGCTTTGGTCTTGCTCTATAGACATGGGAAACACTAACTGGTACAGAGTGTAAGCAAAGAAAGCATAAGGCATGAAAGTGTCTGCAGCAGCTTCTCTGGTGGTTGGCAACACAAGCAACTAACAAGACTTGTGTTTTGATCAACTCCAGAAAGCAAACTATAGAAACCAAAAGCAGAGATCACAGTTCGCTCTGTAAAGCAAATCTTTATGTTACATAGCTCTTACATGGAACTCTATCAAATTAGGCAATACCAGCTTTGGTCTTGCTCTATAGACATGGGAAACACTAACTGGTACAGAGTGTAAGCAAGGAAAGCATAAGGCATGAAAGTGTCTGCAGCAGCTTCTCTGGTGGTTGGCAACACAAGCAACTAACAAGACTTGTGTTTTGATCAACTCCAGAAAGCAAACCATAGAAACCAAAAGCAGAGATCACTGTTCACTCTGAAAAGCAAATCTTTATGTTACGTAGCTCTATCACAGAAACTTAGTAAATTAGGCAGTAACAGCTTTAGTTCTCCTTCTATGGACATGAAAAACACCAACCGGTGCAGCGTAAAAGCCAGTAATGGATAAGGCAAGAGAGGGTCTGCAGCAGCTTCTCTGCTGGTTGGCAGCACAAACAACTAACATGACTTGTGTTTTCATCAACTCCAGAAAGCAAGCCATGGAAACCAAAAGCAGAAACCACTGTTCACTCGGAAAAGCAAAGCTTTATGTTACAGTGCTCTTTCATGGAAACTTAGCAAATTAGGCAGTAACAGCTTTGGTCTTGCTCTATAGACATGAGAAACATCAACCGGTGGAGTGTCAAAGGAAAGGTTTCTGTTACATGGCTCTTTCATGGAAATCAAGCAAATTAGGAAGTACCCACCTTTATTCGTGGTCTGGTGACAAGCAAAACACATACATGTGCAAAGCATAAACTGGTACTGCAAAAGGCAGGAAAGCGCCTTCAGCAGCTTCTCTATTTCTTGGGAACACAAACAACAGACAAGACTTGTGTTTTGATCAACTCCAGAAAGCAAACTATAGAAACCAAAAGCAGAGATCACTGTTCACTCTGTAAAGCAAATCTTTATGTTACATAGCTCTATCACAGAAACTTAGTAAATTAGGCAGTAACAGCTTTAGTTCTCCTTCTATGGACATGAAAAACACCAACCGGTGCAGCGTAAAAGCCAGTAATGGATAAGGCAAGAGAGGGTCTGCAGCAGCTTCTCTGCTGGTTGGCAGCACAAACAACTAACATGACTTGTGTTTTCATCAACTCCAGAAAGCAAGCCATGGAAACCAAAAGCAGAGATCACAGTTCACTCTGTAAAGCAAATCTTTATGTTACATAGCTCTTACATAGAACTCTACCAAATTAGGCAATACCAGCTTTGGTCTTGCTCTATAGACATGGGAAACACTAACTGGTACAGAGTGTAAGCAAGTAAAGCATAAGGCATGAAAGTGTCTGCAGCAGCTTCTCTGGTGTTGGCAACACAAGCAACTAACAAGACTTGTGTTTTGATCAACTCCAGAAAGCAAACCATAGGAACCAAAAGCAGAGATCACAGTTCACTCTGTAAAGCAAATCTTTATGTTACGTAGCTCTATCACAGAAACTTAGTATATTAGGCAGTAACAGCTTTAGTTCTCCTTCTATGGACATGAAAGACACCAAAGGTGCAGCGTAAAAGCCAGTAATGGATAAGGCAAGAGAGGGTCTGCAGCAGCTTCTCTGCTGGTTGGCAGCACAAGCAACTAACAAGACTTGTGTTTTCATCAACTCCAGAAAGCAAGCCATGGAAACCAAAAGCAGAGATCACTGTTCACTCTGAAAAGCAAATCTTTATGTTACATAGCTCTTACATGGAACTCTATCAAATTAGGCAATACCAGCTTTGGTCTTGCTCTATAGACATGGGAAACACTAACTGGTACAGAGTGTAAGCAAGTAAAGCATAAGGCATGAAAGTGTCTGCAGCAGCTTCTCTGGTCGTTGGCAACACAAGCAACTAACAAGACTTGTGTTTTGATCAACTCCAGAAAGCAAACCATGGAAACCAAAAGCAGAGATCACTGTTCACTCTGTAAAGCAAATCTTTATGTTACATAGCTCTATCACAGAAACTTAGTAAATTAGGCAGTAACAGCTTTAGTTCTCCTCCTATGGACAAGAAAGACACCAACCAGTGCAGCGTAAAAGCATATAATGGATAAAGCAAGGGAGTGACTGCAGCAGCTTCTCTGCTGGTTGGCAGCACAAGCAACTAACATGACTTGTGTTTTCATCAACTCCAGAAAGCAAGCCATGGAAACCAAAAGCAGAGATCACTGTTCACTCTGAAAAGCAAATCTTTATGTTACATAGCTCTTACATGGAACTCTACCAAATTAGGCAATACCAGCTTTGGTCTTGCTCTATATACATGGGAAACACTAACTGGTACAGAGTGTAAGCAAGGAAAGCATAAGGCATGAAAGTGTCTGCAGAAGCTTCTCTGGTCGTTGGCAACACAAGCAACTAACAAGACTTGTGTTTTGATCAACTCCAGAAAGCAAATCATAGAAACCAAAAGCAGAGATCACTGTTCACTCTGTAAAGCAAATCTTTATGTTACATAGCTCTTACATGGAACTCTACCAAATTAGGCAATACCTGCTTTGGTCTTGCTCTATAGACATGGGAAACACTAACTGGTAGAGAGTGTAAGCAAGTAAAGCATAAGGCATGAAAGTGTCTGCAGCAGCTTCTTTGGGGATTGGCAACACAAGCAACTAACAAGACTTGTGTTTTGATCAACTCCAGAAAGCAAACCATGGAAACCAAAAGCAGAGATCACTGTTCACTCTGTAAAGCAAATCTTTATGTTACATAGCTCTATCACAGAAACTTAGTAAATTAGGCAGTAACAGCTTTAGTTCTCCTTCTATGGACATGAAAGACACCAAAGGTGCAGCGTAAAAGCAAGTAATGGATAAGGCAAGAGAGGGTCTGCAGCAGCTTCTCTGCTGGTTGGCAGCACAAACAACTAACATGACTTGTGTTTTCATCAACTCCAGAAAGCAAGCCATGGAAACCAAAAGCAGAGATCACTGTTCACTCTGAAAAGCAAATCTTTATGTTACATAGCTGTTACATGGAACTCTATCAAATTAGGCAATACCAGCTTTGGTCTTGCTCTATAGACATGGGAAACACTAACTGGTACAGAGTGTAAGCAAGTAAAGCATAAGGCATGAAAGTGTCTGCAGCAGCTTCTCTGGTGGTTGGCAACACAAGCAACTAACAAGACTTGTGTTTTGATCAACTCCAGAAAGCAAACTATAGAAACCAAAAGCAGAGATCACAGTTCACTCTGTAAAGGAAATCTTTATGTTACATAGCTCTATCACAGAAACTTAGTAAATTAGGCAGTAACAGCTTTAGTTCTCCTTCTATGGACATAAAAGACACCAACCGGTGCAGCGTAAAAGCCAGTAATGGATAAGGCAAGAGAGGGTCTGCAGCAGCTTCTCTGCTGATTGGCAGCACAAAGAACTAACAAGACTTGTGTTTTCATCAACTCCAGAAAGCAAGCCATGGAAATCAAAACCAGAGATCACTGTTCACTCTGAAAAGCAAATCTTTATGTTACATAGCTCTTACATGGAGCTCTATGAAATTAGGCAATACCAGCTTTGGTCTTGCTCTATAGACATGGGAAACACTAACTGGTACAGAGTGTAAGCAAAGAAAGCATAAGGCATGAAAGTGTCTGCAGCAGCTTCTCTGGTGGTTGGCAACACAAGCAACTAACAAGACTTGTGTTTTGATCAACTCCAGAAAGCAAACCATAGAAACCAAAAGCAGAGATCACTGTTCACTCTGAAAAGCAAATCTTTATGTTACATAGCTCTTACATGGTACTCTACCAAATTAGGCAATACCAGCTTTGGTCTTGCTCTATAGACATGGGAAACACTAACTGGTACAGAGTGTAAGCAAAGAAAGCATAAGGCATGAAAGTGTCTGCAGCAGCTTCTCTGGTGGTTGGCAACACAAGCAACTAACAAGACTTGTGTTTTGATCAACTCCAGAAAGCAAACTATAGAAACCAAAAGCAGAGATCACAGTTCGCTCTGTAAAGCAAATCTTTATGTTACATAGCTCTTACATGGAACTCTATCAAATTAGGCAATACCAGCTTTGGTCTTGCTCTATAGACATGGGAAACACTAACTGGTACAGAGTGTAAGCAAGGAAAGCATAAGGCATGAAAGTGTCTGCAGCAGCTTCTCTGGTGGTTGGCAACACAAGCAACTAACAAGACTTGTGTTTTGATCAACTCCAGAAAGCAAACTATAGAAACCAAAAGCAGAGATCACAGTTCACTCTGTAAAGGAAATCTTTATGTTACATAGCTCTATCACAGAAACTTAGTAAATTAGGCAGTAACAGCTTTAGTTCTCCTTCTATGGACATGAAAGACACCAACCGGTGCAGCGTAAAAGCCAGTAATGGATAAGGCAAGAGAGGGTCTGCAGCAGCTTCTCTGCTGGTTGGCAGCACAAACAACTAACATGACTTGTGTTTTCATCAACTCCAGAAAGCAAGCCATGGAAACCAAAAGCAGAGATCACAGTTCACTCTGTAAAGCAAATCTTTATGTTACATAGCTCTTACATAGAACTCTACCAAATTAGGCAATACCAGCTTTGGTCTTGCTCTATAGACATGGGAAACACTAACTGGTACAGAGTGTAAGCAAGTAAAGCATAAGGCATGAAAGTGTCTGCAGCAGCTTCTCTGGTGTTGGCAACACAAGCAACTAACAAGACTTGTGTTTTGATCAACTCCAGAAAGCAAACCATAGGAACCAAAAGCAGAGATCACAGTTCACTCTGTAAAGCAAATCTTTATGTTACGTAGCTCTATCACAGAAACTTAGTATATTAGGCAGTAACAGCTTTAGTTCTCCTTCTATGGACATGAAAGACACCAAAGGTGCAGCGTAAAAGCCAGTAATGGATAAGGCAAGAGAGGGTCTGCAGCAGCTTCTCTGCTGGTTGGCAGCACAAGCAACTAACAAGACTTGTGTTTTCATCAACTCCAGAAAGCAAGCCATGGAAACCAAAAGCAGAGATCACTGTTCACTCTGAAAAGCAAATCTTAATGTTACATACCTCTTACATGGAACTCTATCAAATTAGGCAATACCAGCTTTGGTCTTGCTCTATAGACATGGGAAACACTAACTGGTACAGAGTGTAAGCAAGTAAAGCATAAGGCATGAAAGTGTCTGCAGCAGCTTCTCTGGTGGTTGGCAACACAAGCAACTAACAAGACTTGTGTTTTGATCAACTCCAGAAAGCAAACTATAGAACCCAAAAGCAGAGATCACTGTTCACTCTGTAAAGCAAATCTTTATGTTACATAGCTCTATCACAGAAACTTAGTAAATTAGGCAGTAACAGCTTTAGTTCTCCTCCTATGGACAAGAAAGACACCAACCAGTGCAGCGTAAAAGCATATAATGGATAAAGCAAGGGAGTGACTGCAGCAGCTTTTCTGCTGGTTGGCAGCACAAGCAACTAACATGACTTGTGTTTTCATCAACTCCAGAAAGCAAGCCATGGAAACCAAAAGCAGAGATCACTGTTCACTCTGAAAAGCAAATCTTTATGTTACATAGCTCTTACATGGAACTCTACCAAATTAGGCAATACCAGCTTTGGTCTTGCTCTATATACATGGGAAACACTAACTGGTACAGAGTGTAAGCAAGGAAAGCATAAGGCATGAAAGTGTCTGCAGAAGCTTCTCTGGTCGTTGGCAACACAAGCAACTAACAAGACTTGTGTTTTGATCAACTCCAGAAAGCAAATCATAGAAACCAAAAGCAGAGATCACTGTTCACTCTGTAAAGCAAATCTTTATGTTACATAGCTCTTACATGGAACTCTACCAAATTAGGCAATACCAGCTTTGGTCTTGCTCTATAGACATGGGAAACACTAACTGGTACAGAGTGTAAGCAAGTAAAGCATAAGGCATGAAAGTGTCTGCAGCAGCTTCTCTGGTGGTTGGCAACACAAGCAACTAACAAGACTTGTGTTTTGAGCAACTCCAGAAAGCAAACTATAGAAACCAAAAGCAGAGATCACAGTTCACTCTGTAAAGCAAATCTTTATGTTACATAGCTCTATCACAGAAACTTAGTAAATTAGGCAGTAACAGCTTTAGTTCTCCTTCTATGGACATAAAAGACACCAAAGGTGCAGCGTAAAAGCCAGTAATGGATAAGGCAAGAGAGGGTCTGCGGCAGCTTCTCTGCTGATTGGCAGCACAAAGAACTAACAAGACTTGTGTTTTCATCAACTCCAGAAAGCAAGCCATGGAAATCAAAAGCAGAGATCACTGTTCACTCTGTAAAGCAAATCTTCATGTTACATAGCTCTTACATGGAGCTCTATGAAATTAGGCAATACCAGCTTTGGTCTTGCTCTATAGACATGGGAAACACTAACTGGTACAGAGTGTAAGCAAGTAAAGCATAAGGCATGAAAGTGTCTGTAGCAGCTTCTCTGGTGGTTGGCAACACAAGCAACTAACAAGACTTGTGTTTTGATCAACTCCAGAAAGCAAACTATAGAAACCAAAAGCAGAGATCACAGTTCACTCTGTAAAGGAAATCTTTATGTTACATAGCTCTATCACAGAAACTTAGTAAATTAGGCAGTAACAGCTTTAGTTCTCCGTCTATGGACATGAAAAACACCAACCGGTGCAGCGTAAAAGCCAGTAATGGATAAGGCAAGAGAGGGTCTGCAGCAGCTTCTCTGCTGGTTGGCAGCACAAACAACTAACATGACTTGTGTTTTCATCAACTCCAGAAAGCAAGCCATGGAAACCAAAAGCAGAGATCACAGTTCACTCTGTAAAGCAAATCTTTATGTTACATAGCTCTTACATAGAACTCTACCAAATTAGGCAATACCAGCTTTGGTCTTGCTCTATAGACATGGGAAACACTAACTGGTACAGAGTGTAAGCAAGTAAAGCATAAGGCATGAAAGTGTCTGCAGCAGCTTCTCTGGTGTTGGCAACACAAGCAACTAACAAGACTTGTGTTTTGATCAACTCCAGAAAGCAAACCATAGAAACCAAAAGCAGAGATCACAGTTCACTCTGTAAAGCAAATCTTTATGTTACGTAGCTCTGTCACAGAAACTTAGTATATAGGCAGTAACAGCTTTAGTTCTCCTTCTATGGACATGAAAGACACCAAAGGTGCAGCGTAAAAGCCAGTAATGGATAAGGCAAGAGAGGGTCTGCAGCAGCTTCTCTGCTGGTTGGCAGCACAAGCAACTAACAAGACTTGTGTTTTCATCAACTCCAGAAAGCAAGCCATGGAAACCAAAAGCAGAGATCACTGTTCACTCTGAAAAGCAAATCTTTATGTTACATAGCTCTTACATGGAACTCTATCAAATTAGGCAATACCAGCTTTGGTCTTGCTCTATAGACATGGGAAACACTAACTGGTACAGAGTGTAAGCAAGTAAAGCATAAGGCATGAAAGTGTCTGCAGCAGCTTCTCTGGTGGTTGGCAACACAAGCAACTAACAAGACTTGTGTTTTGATCAACTCCAGAAAGCAAACCATGGAAACCAAAAGCAGAGATCACTGTTCACTCTGTAAAGCAAATCTTTATGTTACATAGCTCTATCACAGAAACTTAGTAAATTAGGCAGTAACAGCTTTAGTTCTCCTCCTATGGACAAGAAAGACACCAACCGGTGCAGCGTAAAAGCATATAATGGATAAAGCAAGGGAGTGACTGCAGCAGCTTCTCTGCTGGTTGGCAGCACAAGCAACCAACATGACTTGTGTTTTCATCAACTCCAGAAAGCAAGCCATGGAAACCAAAAGCAGAGATCACTGTTCACTCTGAAAAGCAAATCTTTATGTTACATAGCTCTTACATGGAACTCTACCAAATTAGGCAATACCAGCTTTGGTCTTGCTCTATAGACATGGGAAACACTAACTGGTACAGAGTGTAAGCAAAGAAAGCATAAGGCATGAAAGTGTCTGCAGCAGCTTCTCTGGTGGTTGGCAACACAAGCAACTAACAAGACTTGTGTTTTGATCAACTCCAGAAAGCAAACCATAGAAACCAAAAGCAGAGATCACTGTTCACTCTGAAAAGCAAATCTTTATGTTACATAGCTCTTACATGGAACTCTACCAAATTAGGCAATACCAGCTTTGGTCTTGCTCTATAGACATGGGAAACACTAACTGGTACAGAGTGTAAGCAAAGAAAGCATAAGGCATGAAAGTGTCTGCAGCAGCTTCTCTGGTGGTTGGCAACACAAGCAACTAACAAGACTTGTGTTTTGATCAACTCCAGAAAGCAAACTATAGAAACCAAAAGCAGAGATCACAGTTCGCTCTGTAAAGCAAATCTTTATGTTACATAGCTCTTACATGGAACTCTATCAAATTAGGCAATACCAGCTTTGGTCTTGCTCTATAGACATGGGAAACACTAACTGGTACAGAGTGTAAGCAAGTAAAGCATAAGGCATGAAAGTGTCTGCAGCAGCTTCTCTGGTGGTTGGCAACACAAGCAACTAACAAGACTTGTGTTTTGATCAACTCCAGAAAGCAAACTATAGAAACCAAAAGCAGAGATCACAGTTCACTCTGTAAAGCAAATCTTTATGTTACATAGCTCTATCACAGAAACTTAGTAAATTAGGCAGTAACAGCTTTAGTTCTCCTTCTATGGACATGAAAGACACCAAAGGTGCAGCGTAAAAGCCAGTAATGGATAAGGCAAGAGAGGGTCTGCAGCAGCTTCTCTGCTGGATGGCAGCTCAAACAACTAACAAGACTTGTGTTTTCATCAACTCCAGAAAGCAAGCCATGGAAACCAAAAGCAGAGATCACTGTTCACTCTGAAAAGCAAATCTTTATGTTACATAGCTCTTACATGGAACTCTATCAAATTAGGCAATACCAGCTTTGGTCTTGCTCTATAGACATGGGAAACACTAACTGGTACAGAGTGTAAGCAAAGAAAGCATAAGGCATGAAAGTGTCTGCAGCAGCTTCTCTGGTGGTTGGCAACACAAGCAACTAACAAGACTTGTGTTTTGATCAACTCCAGAAAGCAAACTATAGAAACCAAAAGCAGAGATCACAGTTCGCTCTGTAAAGCAAATCTTTATGTTACATAGCTCTTACATGGAACTCTATCAAATTAGGCAATACCAGCTTTGGTCTTGCTCTATAGACATGGGAAACACTAACTGGTACAGAGTGTAAGCAAGGAAAGCATAAGGCATGAAAGTGTCTGCAGCAGCTTCTCTGGTGGTTGGCAACACAAGCAACTAACAAGACTTGTGTTTTGATCAACTCCAGAAAGCAAACCATAGAAACCAAAAGCAGAGATCACTGTTCACTCTGAAAAGCAAATCTTTATGTTACGTAGCTCTATCACAGAAACTTAGTAAATTAGGCAGTAACAGCTTTAGTTCTCCTTCTATGGACATGAAAAACACCAACCGGTGCAGCGTAAAAGCCAGTAATGGATAAGGCAAGAGAGGGTCTGCAGCAGCTTCTCTGCTGGTTGGCAGCACAAACAACTAACATGACTTGTGTTTTCATCAACTCCAGAAAGCAAGCCATGGAAACCAAAAGGAGAAACCACTGTTCACTCGGAAAAGCAAAGCTTTATGTTACAGTGCTCTTTCATGGAAACTTAGCAAATTAGGCAGTAACAGCTTTGGTCTTGCTCTATAGACATGAGAAACATCAACCGGTGGAGTGTCAAAGGAAAGGTTTCTGTTACATGGCTCTTTCATGGAAATCAAGCAAATTAGGAAGTACCCACCTTTATTCGTGGTCTGGTGACAAGCAAAACACATACATGTGCAAAGCGTAAACTGGTACTGCAAAAGGCAGGAAAGCGCCTTCAGCACCTTCTCTATTTCTTGGGAACACAAACAACAGACAAGACTTGTGTTTTGATCAACTCCAGAAAGCAAACTATAGAAACCAAAAGCAGAGATCACAGTTCACTCTGTAAAGCAAATCTTTATGTTACATAGCTCTATCACAGAAACTTAGTAAATTAGGCAGTAACAGCTTTAGTTCTCCTTCTATGGACATGAAAAACACCAACCGGTGCAGCGTAAAAGCCAGTAATGGATAAGGCAAGAGAGGGTCTGCAGCAGCTTCTCTGCTGGTTGGCAGCACAAACAACTAACATGACTTGTGTTTTCATCAACTCCAGAAAGCAAGCCATGGAAACCAAAAGCAGAGATCACAGTTCACTCTGTAAAGCAAATCTTTATGTTACATAGCTCTTACATAGAACTCTACCAAATTAGGCAATACCAGCTTTGGTCTTGCTCTATAGACATGGGAAACACTAACTGGTACAGAGTGTAAGCAAGTAAAGCATAAAGCATGAAAGTGTCTGCAGCAGCTTCTCTGGTGTTGGCAACACAAGCAACTAACAAGACTTGTGTTTTGATCAACTCCAGAAAGCAAACCATAGGAACCAAAAGCAGAGATCACAGTTCACTCTGTAAAGCAAATCTTTATGTTACGTAGCTCTATCACAGAAACTTAGTATATTAGGCAGTAACAGCTTTAGTTCTCCTTCTATGGACATGAAAGACACCAAAGGTGCAGCGTAAAAGCCAGTAATGGATAAGGCAAGAGAGGGTCTGCAGCAGCTTCTCTGCTGGTTGGCAGCACAAGCAACTAACAAGACTTGTGTTTTCATCAACTCCAGAAAGCAAGCCATGGAAACCAAAAGCAGAGATCACTGTTCACTCTGAAAAGCAAATCTTAATGTTACATAGCTCTTACATGGAACTCTATCAAATTAGGCAATACCAGCTTTGGTCTTGCTCTATAGACATGGGAAACACTAACTGGTACAGAGTGTAAGCAAGTAAAGCATAAGGCATGAAAGTGTCTGCAGCAGCTTCTCTGGTGGTTGGCAACACAAGCAACTAACAAGACTTGTGTTTTGATCAACTCCAGAAAGCAAACCATGGAAACCAAAAGCAGAGATCACTGTTCACTCTGTAAAGCAAATCTTTATGTTACATAGCTCTATCACAGAAACTTAGTAAATTAGGCAGTAACAGCTTTAGTTCTCCTCCTATGGACAAGAAAGACACCAACCAGTGCAGCGTAAAAGCATATAATGGATAAAGCAAGGGAGTGACTGCAGCAGCTTCTCTGCTGGTTGGCAGCACAAGCAACTAACATGACTTGTGTTTTCATCAACTCCAGAAAGCAAGCCATGGAAACCAAAAGCAGAGATCACTGTTCACTCTGAAAAGCAAATCTTTATGTTACATAGCTCTTACATGGAACTCTACCAAATTAGGCAATACCAGCTTTGGTCTTGCTCTATATACATGGGAAACACTAACTGGTACAGAGTGTAAGCAAGGAAAGCATAAGGCATGAAAGTGTCTGCAGAAGCTTCTCTGGTCGTTGGCAACACAAGCAACTAACAAGACTTGTGTTTTGATCAACTCCAGAAAGCAAACCATAGAAACCAAAAGCAGAGATCACTGTTCACTCTGAAAAGCAAATCTTTATGTTACATAGCTCTTACATGGAACTCTACCAAATTAGGCAATACCAGCTTTGGTCTTGCTCTATAGACATGGGAAACACTAACTGGTACAGAGTGTAAGCAAAGAAAGCATAAGGCATGAAAGTGTCTGCAGCAGCTTCTCTGGTGGTTGGCAACACAAGCAACTAACAAGACTTGTGTTTTGATCAACTCCAGAAAGCAAACTATAGAAACCAAAAGCAGAGATCACAGTTCACTCTGTAAAGGAAATCTTTATGTTACATAGCTCTATCACAGAAACTTAGTAAATTAGGCAGTAACAGCTTTAGTTCTCCTTCTATGGACATGAAAAACACCAACCGGTGCAGCGTAAAAGCCAGTAATGGATAAGGCAAGAGAGGGTCTGCAGCAGCTTCTCTGCTGGTTGGCAGCACAAACAACTAACATGACTTGTGTTTTCATCAACTCCAGAAAGCAAGCCATGGAAACCAAAAGCAGAGATCACAGTTCACTCTGTAAAGCAAATCTTTATGTTACATAGCTCTTACATGGAACTCTATCAAATTAGGCAATACCAGCTTTGGTCTTGCTCTATAGACATGGGAAACACTAACTGGTACAGAGTGTAAGCAAGTAAAGCATAAGGCATGAAAGTGTCTGCAGCAGCTTCTCTGGTGTTGGCAACACAAGCAACTAACAAGACTTGTGTTTTGATCAACTCCAGAAAGCAAACCATAGGAACCAAAAGCAGAGATCACAGTTCACTCTGTAAAGCAAATCTTTATGTTACGTAGCTCTATCACAGAAACTTAGTATATTAGGCAGTAACAGCTTTAGTTCTCCTTCTATGGACATGAAAGACACCAAAGGTGCAGCGTAAAAGCCAGTAATGGATAAGGCAAGAGAGGGTCTGCAGCAGCTTCTCTGCTGGTTGGCAGCACAAGCAACTAACATGACTTGTGTTTTCATCAACTCCAGAAAGCAAGCCATGGAAACCAAAAGCAGAGATCACTGTTCACTCTGAAAAGCAAATCTTTATGTTACATAGCTCTTACATGGAACTCTACCAAATTAGGCAATACCAGCTTTGGTCTTGCTCTATAGACATGGGAAACACTAACTGGTACAGAGTGTAAGCAAGGAAAGCACAAGGCATGAAAGTGTCTGCAGAAGCTTCTCTGGTGGTTGGCAACACAAGCAACTAACAAGACTTGTGTTTTGATCAACTCCAGAAAGCAAACCATGGAAACCAAAAGCAGAGATCACTGTTCACTCTGTAAAGCAAATCTTTATGTTACATAGCTCTATCACAGAAACTTAGTAAATTAGGCAGTAACAGCTTTAGTTCTCCTCCTATGGACAAGAAAGACACCAACCAGTGCAGCGTAAAAGCATATAATGGATAAAGCAAGGGAGTGACTGCAGCAGCTTCTCTGCTGGTTGGCAGCACAAGCAACTAACATGACTTGTGTTTTCATCAACTCCAGAAAGCAAGCCATGGAAACCAAAAGCAGAGATCACTGTTCACTCTGAAAAGCAAATCTTTATGTTACATAGCTCTTACATGGAACTCTACCAAATTAGGCAATACCAGCTTTGGTCTTGCTCTATATACATGGGAAACACTAACTGGTACAGAGTGTAAGCAAGGAAAGCATAAGGCATGAAAGTGTCTGCAGAAGCTTCTCTGGTCGTTGGCAACACAAGCAACTAACAAGACTTGTGTTTTGATCAACTCCAGAAAGCAAACCATAGAAACCAAAAGCAGAGATCACTGTTCACTCTGAAAAGCAAATCTTTATGTTACATAGCTCTTACATGGAACTCTACCAAATTAGGCAATACCAGCTTTGGTCTTGCTCTATAGACATGGGAAACACTAACTGGTACAGAGTGTAAGCAAAGAAAGCATAAGGCATGAAAGTGTCTGCAGCAGCTTCTCTGGTGGTTGGCAACACAAGCAACTAACAAGACTTGTGTTTTGATCAACTCCAGAAAGCAAACTATAGAAACCAAAAGCAGAGATCACAGTTCACTCTGTAAAGGAAATCTTTATGTTACATAGCTCTATCACAGAAACTTAGTAAATTAGGCAGTAACAGCTTTAGTTCTCCTTCTATGGACATGAAAAACACCAACCGGTGCAGCGTAAAAGCCAGTAATGGATAAGGCAAGAGAGGGTCTGCAGCAGCTTCTCTGCTGGTTGGCAGCACAAACAACTAACATGACTTGTGTTTTCATCAACTCCAGAAAGCAAGCCATGGAAACCAAAAGCAGAGATCACAGTTCACTCTGTAAAGCAAATCTTTATGTTACATAGCTCTTACATGGAACTCTATCAAATTAGGCAATACCAGCTTTGGTCTTGCTCTATAGACATGGGAAACACTAACTGGTACAGAGTGTAAGCAAGTAAAGCATAAGGCATGAAAGTGTCTGCAGCAGCTTCTCTGGTGTTGGCAACACAAGCAACTAACAAGACTTGTGTTTTGATCAACTCCAGAAAGCAAACCATAGGAACCAAAAGCAGAGATCACAGTTCACTCTGTAAAGCAAATCTTTATGTTACGTAGCTCTATCACAGAAACTTAGTATATTAGGCAGTAACAGCTTTAGTTCTCCTTCTATGGACATGAAAGACACCAAAGGTGCAGCGTAAAAGCCAGTAATGGATAAGGCAAGAGAGGGTCTGCAGCAGCTTCTCTGCTGGTTGGCAGCACAAGCAACTAACATGACTTGTGTTTTCATCAACTCCAGAAAGCAAGCCATGGAAACCAAAAGCAGAGATCACTGTTCACTCTGAAAAGCAAATCTTTATGTTACATAGCTCTTACATGGAACTCTACCAAATTAGGCAATACCAGCTTTGGTCTTGCTCTATAGACATGGGAAACACTAACTGGTACAGAGTGTAAGCAAGGAAAGCACAAGGCATGAAAGTGTCTGCAGAAGCTTCTCTGGTGGTTGGCAACACAAGCAACTAACAAGACTTGTGTTTTGATCAACTCCAGAAAGCAAACCATAGAAACCAAAAGCAGAGATCACTGTTCACTCTGAAAAGCAAATCTTTATGTTACATAGCTCTTACATGGAACTCTACCAAATTAGGCAATACCAGCTTTGGTCTTGCTCTATAGACATGGGAAACACTAACTGGTACAGAGTGTAAGCAAAGAAAGCATAAGGCATGAAAGTGTCTGCAGCAGCTTCTCTGGTGGTTGGCAACACAAGCAACTAACAAGACTTGTGTTTTGATCAACTCCAGAAAGCAAACTATAGAAACCAAAAGCAGAGATCACAGTTCGCTCTGTAAAGCAAATCTTTATGTTACATAGCTCTTACATGGAACTCTATCAAATTAGGCAATACCAGCTTTGGTCTTGCTCTATAGACATGGGAAACACTAACTGGTACAGAGTGTAAGCAAGTAAAGCATAAGGCATGAAAGTGTCTGCAGCAGCTTCTCTGGTGGTTGGCAACACAAGCAACTAACAAGACTTGTGTTTTGATCAACTCCAGAAAGCAAACTATAGAAACCAAAAGCAGAGATCACAGTTCACTCTGTAAAGCAAATCTTTATGTTACATAGCTCTATCACAGAAACTTAGTAAATTAGGCAGTAACAGCTTTAGTTCTCCTCCTATGGACAAGAAAGACACCAACCAGTGCAGCGTAAAAGCATATAATGGATAAAGCAAGGGAGTGACTGCAGCAGCTTCTCTGCTGGTTGGCAACACAAGCAACTAACAAGACTTGTGTTTTCATCAACTCCAGAAAGCAAGCCATGGAAACCAAAAGCAGAGATCACTGTTCACTCTGAAAAGCAAATCTTTATGTTACATAGCTCTTACATGGAACTCTACCAAATTAGGCAATACCAGCTTTGGTCTTGCTCTATATACATGGGAAACACTAACTGGTACAGAGTGTAAGCAAGGAAAGCATAAGGCATGAAAGTGTCTGCAGAAGCTTCTCTGGTCGTTGGCAACACAAGCAACTAACAAGACTTGTGTTTTGATCAACTCCAGAAAGCAAACTATAGAAACCAAAAGCAGAGATCACAGTTCACTCTGTAAAGGAAATCTTTATGTTACATAGCTCTATCACAGAAACTTAGTAAATTAGGCAGTAACAGCTTTAGTTCTCCTTCTATGGACATGAAAAACACCAACCGGTGCAGCGTAAAAGCCAGTAATGGATAAGGCAAGAGAGGGTCTGCAGCAGCTTCTCTGCTGGTTGGCAGCACAAACAACTAACATGACTTGTGTTTTCATCAACTCCAGAAAGCAAGCCATGGAAACCAAAAGCAGAGATCACAGTTCACTCTGTAAAGCAAATCTTTATGTTACATAGCTCTTACATGGAACTCTATCAAATTAGGCAATACCAGCTTTGGTCTTGCTCTATAGACATGGGAAACACTAACTGGTACAGAGTGTAAGCAAGTAAAGCATAAGGCATGAAAGTGTCTGCAGCAGCTTCTCTGGTGTTGGCAACACAAGCAACTAACAAGACTTGTGTTTTGATCAACTCCAGAAAGCAAACCATAGGAACCAAAAGCAGAGATCACAGTTCACTCTGTAAAGCAAATCTTTATGTTACGTAGCTCTATCACAGAAACTTAGTATATTAGGCAGTAACAGCTTTAGTTCTCCTTCTATGGACATGAAAGACACCAAAGGTGCAGCGTAAAAGCCAGTAATGGATAAGGCAAGAGAGGGTCTGCAGCAGCTTCTCTGCTGGTTGGCAGCACAAGCAACTAACAAGACTTGTGTTTTCATCAACTCCAGAAAGCAAGCCATGGAAACCAAAAGCAGAGATCACTGTTCACTCTGAAAAGCAAATCTTAATGTTACATAGCTCTTACATGGAACTCTATCAAATTAGGCAATACCAGCTTTGGTCTTGCTCTATAGACATGGGAAACACTAACTGGTACAGAGTGTAAGCAAGTAAAGCATAAGGCATGAAAGTGTCTGCAGCAGCTTCTCTGGTGGTTGGCAACACAAGCAACTAACAAGACTTGTGTTTTGATCAACTCCAGAAAGCAAACCATGGAAACCAAAAGCAGAGATCACTGTTCACTCTGTAAAGCAAATCTTTATGTTACATAGCTCTATCACAGAAACTTAGTAAATTAGGCAGTAACAGCTTTAGTTCTCCTCCTATGGACAAGAAAGACACCAACCAGTGCAGCGTAAAAGCATATAATGGATAAAGCAAGGGAGTGACTGCAGCAGCTTCTCTGCTGGTTGGCAGCACAAGCAACTAACATGACTTGTGTTTTCATCAACTCCAGAAAGCAAGCCATGGAAACCAAAAGCAGAGATCACTGTTCACTCTGAAAAGCAAATCTTTATGTTACATAGCTCTTACATGGAACTCTACCAAATTAGGCAATACCAGCTTTGGTCTTGCTCTATAGACATGGGAAACACTAACTGGTACAGAGTGTAAGCAAGGAAAGCACAAGGCATGAAAGTGTCTGCAGAAGCTTCTCTGGTGGTTGGCAACACAAGCAACTAACAAGACTTGTGTTTTGATCAACTCCAGAAAGCAAACCATAGAAACCAAAAGCAGAGATCACTGTTCACTCTGAAAAGCAAATCTTTATGTTACATAGCTCTTACATGGAACTCTACCAAATTAGGCAATACCAGCTTTGGTCTTGCTCTATAGACATGGGAAACACTAACTGGTACAGAGTGTAAGCAAAGAAAGCATAAGGCATGAAAGTGTCTGCAGCAGCTTCTCTGGTGGTTGGCAACACAAGCAACTAACAAGACATGTGTTTTGATCAACTCCAGAAAGCAAACTATAGAAACCAAAAGCAGAGATCACAGTTCGCTCTGTAAAGCAAATCTTTATGTTACATAGCTCTTACATGGAACTCTATCAAATTAGGCAATACCAGCTTTGGTCTTGCTCTATAGACATGGGAAACACTAACTGGTACAGAGTGTAAGCAAGTAAAGCATAAGGCATGAAAGTGTCTGCAGCAGCTTCTCTGGTGGTTGGCAACACAAGCAACTAACAAGACTTGTGTTTTGATCAACTCCAGAAAGCAAACTATAGAAACCAAAAGCAGAGATCACAGTTCACTCTGTAAAGCAAATCTTTATGTTACATAGCTCTATCACAGAAACTTAGTAAATTAGGCAGTAACAGCTTTAGTTCTCCTTCTATGGACATGAAAGACACCAAAGGTGCAGCGTAAAAGCCAGTAATGGATAAGGCAAGAGAGGGTCTGCAGCAGCTTCTCTGCTGGATGGCAGCTCAAACAACTAACAAGACTTGTGTTTTCATCAACTCCAGAAAGCAAGCCATGGAAACCAAAAGCAGAGATCACTGTTCACTCTGAAAAGCAAATCTTTATGTTACATAGCTCTTACATGGAACTCTATCAAATTAGGCAATACCAGCTTTGGTCTTGCTCTATAGACATGGGAAACACTAACTGGTACAGAGTGTAAGCAAGTAAAGCATAAGGCATGAAAGTGTCTGCAGCAGCTTCTCTGGTGGTTGGCAACACAAGCAACTAACAAGACTTGTGTTTTGATCAACTCCAGAAAGCAAACCATGGAAACCAAAAGCAGAGATCACTGTTCACTCTGTAAAGCAAATCTTTATGTTACATAGCTCTATCACAGAAACTTAGTAAATTAGGCAGTAACAGCTTTAGTTCTCCTTCTATGGACATGAAAAACACCAACCGGTGCAGCGTAAAAGCCAGTAATGGATAAGGCAAGAGAGGGTCTGCAGCAGCTTCTCTGCTGGTTGGCAGCACAAACAACTAACATGACTTGTGTTTTCATCAACTCCAGAAAGCAAGCCATGGAAACCAAAAGCAGAGATCACAGTTCACTCTGTAAAGCAAATCTTTATGTTACATAGCTCTTACATAGAACTCTACCAAATTAGGCAATACCAGCTTTGGTCTTGCTCTATAGACATGGGAAACACTAACTGGTACAGAGTGTAAGCAAGTAAAGCATAAAGCATGAAAGTGTCTGCAGCAGCTTCTCTGGTGTTGGCAACACAAGCAACTAACAAGACTTGTGTTTTGATCAACTCCAGAAAGCAAACCATAGGAACCAAAAGCAGAGATCACAGTTCACTCTGTAAAGCAAATCTTTATGTTACGTAGCTCTATCACAGAAACTTAGTATATTAGGCAGTAACAGCTTTAGTTCTCCTTCTATGGACATGAAAGACACCAAAGGTGCAGCGTAAAAGCCAGTAATGGATAAGGCAAGAGAGGGTCTGCAGCAGCTTCTCTGCTGGTTGGCAGCACAAGCAACTAACAAGACTTGTGTTTTCATCAACTCCAGAAAGCAAGCCATGGAAACCAAAAGCAGAGATCACTGTTCACTCTGAAAAGCAAATCTTAATGTTACATAGCTCTTACATGGAACTCTATCAAATTAGGCAATACCAGCTTTGGTCTTGCTCTATAGACATGGGAAACACTAACTGGTACAGAGTGTAAGCAAGTAAAGCATAAGGCATGAAAGTGTCTGCAGCAGCTTCTCTGGTGGTTGGCAACACAAGCAACTAACAAGACTTGTGTTTTGATCAACTCCAGAAAGCAAACCATGGAAACCAAAAGCAGAGATCACTGTTCACTCTGTAAAGCAAATCTTTATGTTACATAGCTCTATCACAGAAACTTAGTAAATTAGGCAGTAACAGCTTTAGTTCTCCTCCTATGGACAAGAAAGACACCAACCAGTGCAGCGTAAAAGCATATAATGGATAAAGCAAGGGAGTGACTGCAGCAGCTTCTCTGCTGGTTGGCAGCACAAGCAACTAACATGACTTGTGTTTTCATCAACTCCAGAAAGCAAGCCATGGAAACCAAAAGCAGAGATCACTGTTCACTCTGAAAAGCAAATCTTTATGTTACATAGCTCTTACATGGAACTCTACCAAATTAGGCAATACCAGCTTTGGTCTTGCTCTATATACATGGGAAACACTAACTGGTACAGAGTGTAAGCAAGGAAAGCATAAGGCATGAAAGTGTCTGCAGAAGCTTCTCTGGTCGTTGGCAACACAAGCAACTAACAAGACTTGTGTTTTGATCAACTCCAGAAAGCAAACCATAGAAACCAAAAGCAGAGATCACTGTTCACTCTGAAAAGCAAATCTTTATGTTACATAGCTCTTACATGGAACTCTACCAAATTAGGCAATACCAGCTTTGGTCTTGCTCTATAGACATGGGAAACACTAACTGGTACAGAGTGTAAGCAAAGAAAGCATAAGGCATGAAAGTGTCTGCAGCAGCTTCTCTGGTGGTTGGCAACACAAGCAACTAACAAGACTTGTGTTTTGATCAACTCCAGAAAGCAAACTATAGAAACCAAAAGCAGAGATCACAGTTCACTCTGTAAAGGAAATCTTTATGTTACATAGCTCTATCACAGAAACTTAGTAAATTAGGCAGTAACAGCTTTAGTTCTCCTTCTATGGACATGAAAAACACCAACCGGTGCAGCGTAAAAGCCAGTAATGGATAAGGCAAGAGAGGGTATGCAGCAGCTTCTCTGCTGGTTGGCAGCACAAACAACTAACATGACTTGTGTTTTCATCAACTCCAGAAAGCAAGCCATGGAAACCAAAAGCAGAGATCACTGTTCACTCTGAAAAGCAAATCTTTATGTTACATAGCTGTTACATGGAACTCTATCAAATTAGGCAATACCAGCTTTGGTCTTGCTCTATAGACATGGGAAACACTAACTGGTACAGAGTGTAAGCAAGGAAAGCACAAGGCATGAAAGTGTCTGCAGAAGCTTCTCTGGTGGTTGGCAACACAAGCAACTAACAAGACTTGTGTTTTGATCAACTCCAGAAAGCAAACCATAGAAACCAAAAGCAGAGATCACTGTTCACTCTGAAAAGCAAATCTTTATGTTACATAGCTCTTACATGGAACTCTACCAAATTAGGCAATACCAGCTTTGGTCTTGCTCTATAGACATGGGAAACACTAACTGGTACAGAGTGTAAGCAAAGAAAGCATAAGGCATGAAAGTGTCTGCAGCAGCTTCTCTGGTGGTTGGCAACACAAGCAACTAACAAGACTTGTGTTTTGATCAACTCCAGAAAGCAAACTATAGAAACCAAAAGCAGAGATCACAGTTCGCTCTGTAAAGCAAATCTTTATGTTACATAGCTCTTACATGGAACTCTATCAAATTAGGCAATACCAGCTTTGGTCTTGCTCTATAGACATGGGAAACACTAACTGGTACAGAGTGTAAGCAAGTAAAGCATAAGGCATGAAAGTGTCTGCAGCAGCTTCTCTGGTGGTTGGCAACACAAGCAACTAACAAGACTTGTGTTTTGATCAACTCCAGAAAGCAAACTATAGAAACCAAAAGCAGAGATCACAGTTCACTCTGTAAAGCAAATCTTTATGTTACATAGCTCTATCACAGAAACTTAGTAAATTAGGCAGTAACAGCTTTAGTTCTCCTCCTATGGACAAGAAAGACACCAACCAGTGCAGCGTAAAAGCATATAATGGATAAAGCAAGGGAGTGACTGCAGCAGCTTCTCTGCTGGTTGGCAACACAAGCAACTAACAAGACTTGTGTTTTCATCAACTCCAGAAAGCAAGCCATGGAAACCAAAAGCAGAGATCACTGTTCACTCTGAAAAGCAAATCTTTATGTTACATAGCTCTTACATGGAACTCTACCAAATTAGGCAATACCAGCTTTGGTCTTGCTCTATATACATGGGAAACACTAACTGGTACAGAGTGTAAGCAAGGAAAGCATAAGGCATGAAAGTGTCTGCAGAAGCTTCTCTGGTCGTTGGCAACACAAGCAACTAACAAGACTTGTGTTTTGATCAACTCCAGAAAGCAAACTATAGAAACCAAAAGCAGAGATCACAGTTCACTCTGTAAAGGAAATCTTTATGTTACATAGCTCTATCACAGAAACTTAGTAAATTAGGCAGTAACAGCTTTAGTTCTCCTTCTATGGACATGAAAAACACCAACCGGTGCAGCGTAAAAGCCAGTAATGGATAAGGCAAGAGAGGGTCTGCAGCAGCTTCTCTGCTGGTTGGCAGCACAAACAACTAACATGACTTGTGTTTTCATCAACTCCAGAAAGCAAGCCATGGAAACCAAAAGCAGAGATCACAGTTCACTCTGTAAAGCAAATCTTTATGTTACATAGCTCTTACATGGAACTCTATCAAATTAGGCAATACCAGCTTTGGTCTTGCTCTATAGACATGGGAAACACTAACTGGTACAGAGTGTAAGCAAGTAAAGCATAAGGCATGAAAGTGTCTGCAGCAGCTTCTCTGGTGTTGGCAACACAAGCAACTAACAAGACTTGTGTTTTGATCAACTCCAGAAAGCAAACCATAGGAACCAAAAGCAGAGATCACAGTTCACTCTGTAAAGCAAATCTTTATGTTACGTAGCTCTATCACAGAAACTTAGTATATTAGGCAGTAACAGCTTTAGTTCTCCTTCTATGGACATGAAAGACACCAAAGGTGCAGCGTAAAAGCCAGTAATGGATAAGGCAAGAGAGGGTCTGCAGCAGCTTCTCTGCTGGTTGGCAGCACAAGCAACTAACAAGACTTGTGTTTTCATCAACTCCAGAAAGCAAGCCATGGAAACCAAAAGCAGAGATCACTGTTCACTCTGAAAAGCAAATCTTAATGTTACATAGCTCTTACATGGAACTCTATCAAATTAGGCAATACCAGCTTTGGTCTTGCTCTATAGACATGGGAAACACTAACTGGTACAGAGTGTAAGCAAGTAAAGCATAAGGCATGAAAGTGTCTGCAGCAGCTTCTCTGGTGGTTGGCAACACAAGCAACTAACAAGACTTGTGTTTTGATCAACTCCAGAAAGCAAACCATGGAAACCAAAAGCAGAGATCACTGTTCACTCTGTAAAGCAAATCTTTATGTTACATAGCTCTATCACAGAAACTTAGTAAATTAGGCAGTAACAGCTTTAGTTCTCCTCCTATTGACAAGAAAGACACCAACCAGTGCAGCGTAAAAGCATATAATGGATAAAGCAAGGGAGTGACTGCAGCAGCTTCTCTGCTGGTTGGCAGCACAAGCAACTAACATGACTTGTGTTTTCATCAACTCCAGAAAGCAAGCCATGGAAACCAAAAGCAGAGATCACTGTTCACTCTGAAAAGCAAATCTTTATGTTACATAGCTCTTACATGGAACTCTACCAAATTAGGCAATACCAGCTTTGGTCTTGCTCTATAGACATGGGAAACACTAACTGGTACAGAGTGTAAGCAAGGAAAGCACAAGGCATGAAAGTGTCTGCAGAAGCTTCTCTGGTGGTTGGCAACACAAGCAACTAACAAGACTTGTGTTTTGATCAACTCCAGAAAGCAAACCATAGAAACCAAAAGCAGAGATCACTGTTCACTCTGAAAAGCAAATCTTTATGTTACATAGCTCTTACATGGAACTCTACCAAATTAGGCAATACCAGCTTTGGTCTTGCTCTATAGACATGGGAAACACTAACTGGTACAGAGTGTAAGCAAAGAAAGCATAAGGCATGAAAGTGTCTGCAGCAGCTTCTCTGGTGGTTGGCAACACAAGCAACTAACAAGACATGTGTTTTGATCAACTCCAGAAAGCAAACTATAGAAACCAAAAGCAGAGATCACAGTTCGCTCTGTAAAGCAAATCTTTATGTTACATAGCTCTTACATGGAACTCTATCAAATTAGGCAATACCAGCTTTGGTCTTGCTCTATAGACATGGGAAACACTAACTGGTACAGAGTGTAAGCAAGTAAAGCATAAGGCATGAAAGTGTCTGCAGCAGCTTCTCTGGTGGTTGGCAACACAAGCAACTAACAAGACTTGTGTTTTGATCAACTCCAGAAAGCAAACTATAGAAACCAAAAGCAGAGATCACAGTTCACTCTGTAAAGCAAATCTTTATGTTACATAGCTCTATCACAGAAACTTAGTAAATTAGGCAGTAACAGCTTTAGTTCTCCTTCTATGGACATGAAAGACACCAAAGGTGCAGCGTAAAAGCCAGTAATGGATAAGGCAAGAGAGGGTCTGCAGCAGCTTCTCTGCTGGATGGCAGCTCAAACAACTAACAAGACTTGTGTTTTCATCAACTCCAGAAAGCAAGCCATGGAAACCAAAAGCAGAGATCACTGTTCACTCTGAAAAGCAAATCTTTATGTTACATAGCTCTTACATGGAACTCTATCAAATTAGGCAATACCAGCTTTGGTCTTGCTCTATAGACATGGGAAACACTAACTGGTACAGAGTGTAAGCAAAGAAAGCATAAGGCATGAAAGTGTCTGCAGCAGCTTCTCTGCTGGTTGGCAGCACAAGCAACTAACAAGACTTGTGTTTTGATCAACTCCAGAAAGCAAACTATAGAAACCAAAAGCAGAGATCACAGTTCGCTCTGTAAAGCAAATCTTTATGTTACATAGCTCTTACATGGAACTCTATCAAATTAGGCAATACCAGCTTTGGTCTTGCTCTATAGACATGGGAAACACTAACTGGTACAGAGTGTAAGCAAGGAAAGCATAAGGCATGAAAGTGTCTGCAGCAGCTTCTCTGGTGGTTGGCAACACAAGCAACTAACAAGACTTGTGTTTTGATCAACTCCAGAAAGCAAACCATAGAAACCAAAAGCAGAGATCACTGTTCACTCTGAAAAGCAAATCTTTATGTTACGTAGCTCTATCACAGAAACTTAGTATATTAGGCAGTAACAGCTTTAGTTCTCCTTCTATGGACATGAAAGACACCAAAGGTGCAGCGTAAAAGCCAGTAATGGATAAGGCAAGAGAGGGTCTGCAGCAGCTTCTCTGCTGGTTGGCAGCACAAGCAACTAACAAGACTTGTGTTTTCATCAACTCCAGAAAGCAAGCCATGGAAACCAAAAGCAGAGATCACTGTTCACTCTGAAAAGCAAATCTTAATGTTACATAGCTCTTACATGGAACTCTATCAAATTAGGCAATACCAGCTTTGGTCTTGCTCTATAGACATGGGAAACACTAACTGGTACAGAGTGTAAGCAAGTAAAGCATAAGGCATGAAAGTGTCTGCAGCAGCTTCTCTGGTGGTTGGCAACACAAGCAACTAACAAGACTTGTGTTTTGATCAACTCCAGAAAGCAAACCATGGAAACCAAAAGCAGAGATCACTGTTCACTCTGTAAAGCAAATCTTTATGTTACATAGCTCTATCACAGAAACTTAGTAAATTAGGCAGTAACAGCTTTAGTTCTCCTCCTATGGACAAGAAAGACACCAACCAGTGCAGCGTAAAAGCATATAATGGATAAAGCAAGGGAGTGACTGCAGCAGCTTCTCTGCTGGTTGGCAGCACAAGCAACTAACATGACTTGTGTTTTCATCAACTCCAGAAAGCAAGCCATGGAAACCAAAAGCAGAGATCACTGTTCACTCTGAAAAGCAAATCTTTATGTTACATAGCTCTTACATGGAACTCTACCAAATTAGGCAATACCAGCTTTGGTCTTGCTCTATAGACATGGGAAACACTAACTGGTACAGAGTGTAAGCAAGGAAAGCACAAGGCATGAAAGTGTCTGCAGAAGCTTCTCTGGTGGTTGGCAACACAAGCAACTAACAAGACTTGTGTTTTGATCAACTCCAGAAAGCAAACCATAGAAACCAAAAGCAGAGATCATTGTTCACTCTGAAAAGCAAATCTTTATGTTACATAGCTCTTACATGGAACTCTACCAAATTAGGCAATACCAGCTTTGGTCTTGCTCTATAGACATGGGAAACACTAACTGGTACAGAGTGTAAGCAAAGAAAGCATAAGGCATGAAAGTGTCTGCAGCAGCTTCTCTGGTGGTTGGCAACACAAGCAACTAACAAGACTTGTGTTTTGATCAACTCCAGAAAGCAAACTATAGAAACCAAAAGCAGAGATCACAGTTCACTCTGTAAAGCAAATCTTTATGTTACATAGCTCTATCACAGAAACTTAGTAAATTAGGCAGTAACAGCTTTAGTTCTCCTTCTATGGACATGAAAAACACCAACCGGTGCAGCGTAAAAGCCAGTAATGGATAAGGCAAGAGAGGGTCTGCAGCAGCTTCTCTGCTGGTTGGCAGCACAAACAACTAACATGACTTGTGTTTTCATCAACTCCAGAAAGCAAGCCATGGAAACCAAAAGCAGAGATCACAGTTCACTCTGTAAAGCAAATCTTTATGTTACATAGCTCTTACATGGAACTCTATCAAATTAGGCAATACCAGCTTTGGTCTTGCTCTATAGACATGGGAAACACTAACTGGTACAGAGTGTAAGCAAGTAAAGCATAAGGCATGAAAGTGTCTGCAGCAGCTTCTCTGGTGGTTGGCAACACAAGCAACTAACAAGACTTGTGTTTTGATCAACTCCAGAAAGCAAACCATGGAAACCAAAAGCAGAGATCACTGTTCACTCTGTAAAGCAAATCTTTATATTACATAGCTCTATCACAGAAACTTAGTAAATTAGGCAGCAACAGCTTTAGTTCTCCTCCTATGGACAAGAAAGACACCAACCAGTGCAGCGTAAAAGCATATAATGGATAAAGCAAGGGAGTGACTGCAGCAGCTTCTCTGCTGGTTGGCAGCACAAGCAACTAATATGACTTGTGTTTTCATCAACTCCAGAAAGCAAGCCATGGAAACCAAAAGCAGAGATCACTGTTCACTCTGAAAAGCAAATCTTTATGTTACATAGCTCTTACATGGAACTCTACCAAATTAGGCAATACCAGCTTTGGTCTTGCTCTATAGACATGGGAAACACTAACTGGTACAGAGTGTAAGCAAGGAAAGCACAAGGCATGAAAGTGTCTGCAGAAGCTTCTCTGGTGGTTGGCAACACAAGCAACTAACAAGACTTGTGTTTTGATCAACTCCAGAAAGCAAACCATAGAAACCAAAAGCAGAGATCACTGTTCACTCTGAAAAGCAAATCTTTATGTTACATAGCTCTTACATGGAACTCTACCAAATTAGGCAATACCAGCTTTGGTCTTGCTCTATAGACATGGGAAACACTAACTGGTACAGAGTGTAAGCAAAGAAAGCATAAGGCATGAAAGTGTCTGCAGCAGCTTCTCTGGTGGTTGGCAACACAAGCAACTAACAAGACATGTGTTTTGATCAACTCCAGAAAGCAAACTATAGAAACCAAAAGCAGAGATCACAGTTCGCTCTGTAAAGCAAATCTTTATGTTACATAGCTCTTACATGGAACTCTATCAAATTAGGCAATACCAGCTTTGGTCTTGCTCTATAGACATGGGAAACACTAACTGGTACAGAGTGTAAGCAAGTAAAGCATAAGGCATGAAAGTGTCTGCAGCAGCTTCTCTGCTGGTTGGCAGCACAAACAACTAACATGACTTGTGTTTTCATCAACTCCAGAAAGCAAGCCATGGAAACCAAAAGCAGAAACCACTGTTCACTCGGAAAAGCAAAGCTTTATGTTACAGTGCTCTTTCATGGAAACTTAGCAAATTAGGCAGTAACAGCTTTGGTCTTGCTCTATAGACATGAGAAACATCAACCGGTGGAGTGTCAAAGGAAAGGTTTCTGTTACATGGCTCTTTCATGGAAATCAAGCAAATTAGGAAGTACCCACCTTTATTCGTGGTCTGGTGACAAGCAAAACACATACATGTGCAAAGCGTAAACTGGTACTGCAAAAGGCAGGAAAGCGCCTTCAGCACCTTCTCTATTTCTTGGGAACACAAACAACAGACAAGACTTGTGTTTTGATCAACTCCAGAAAGCAAACTATAGAAACCAAAAGCAGAGATCACAGTTCACTCTGTAAAGCAAATCTTTATGTTACATAGCTCTATCACAGAAACTTAGTAAATTAGGCAGTAACAGCTTTAGTTCTCCTTCTATGGACATGAAAAACACCAACCGGTGCAGCGTAAAAGCCAGTAATGGATAAGGCAAGAGAGGGTCTGCAGCAGCTTCTCTGCTGGTTGGCAGCACAAACAACTAACATGACTTGTGTTTTCATCAACTCCAGAAAGCAAGCCATGGAAACCAAAAGCAGAGATCACAGTTCACTCTGTAAAGCAAATCTTTATGTTACATAGCTCTTACATAGAACTCTACCAAATTAGGCAATACCAGCTTTGGTCTTGCTCTATAGACATGGGAAACACTAACTGGTACAGAGTGTAAGCAAGTAAAGCATAAGGCATGAAAGTGTCTGCAGCAGCTTCTCTGGTGTTGGCAACACAAGCAACTAACAAGACTTGTGTTTTGATCAACTCCAGAAAGCAAACCATAGGAACCAAAAGCAGAGATCACAGTTCACTCTGTAAAGCAAATCTTTATGTTACGTAGCTCTATCACAGAAACTTAGTATATTAGGCAGTAACAGCTTTAGTTCTCCTTCTATGGACATGAAAGACACCAAAGGTGCAGCGTAAAAGCCAGTAATGGATAAGGCAAGAGAGGGTCTGCAGCAGCTTCTCTGCTGGTTGGCAGCACAAGCAACTAACAAGACTTGTGTTTTCATCAACTCCAGAAAGCAAGCCATGGAAACCAAAAGCAGAGATCACTGTTCACTCTGAAAAGCAAATCTTTATGTTACATAGCTCTTACATGGAACTCTACCAAATTAGGCAATACCAGCTTTGGTCTTGCTCTATAGACATGGGAAACACTAACTGGTACAGAGTGTAAGCAAAGAAAGCATAAGGCATGAAAGTGTCTGCAGCAGCTTCTCTGGTGGTTGGCAACACAAGCAACTAACAAGACTTGTGTTTTGATCAACTCCAGAAAGCAAACTATAGAAACCAAAAGCAGAGATCACAGTTCGCTCTGTAAAGCAAATCTTTATGTTACATAGCTCTTACATGGAACTCTATCAAATTAGGCAATACCAGCTTTGGTCTTGCTCTATAGACATGGGAAACACTAACTGGTACAGAGTGTAAGCAAGTAAAGCATAAGGCATGAAAGTGTCTGCAGCAGCTTCTCTGGTGGTTGGCAACACAAGCAACTAACAAGACTTGTGTTTTGATCAACTCCAGAAAGCAAACTATAGAAACCAAAAGCAGAGATCACAGTTCACTCTGTAAAGCAAATCTTTATGTTACATAGCTCTATCACAGAAACTTAGTAAATTAGGCAGTAACAGCTTTAGTTCTCCTCCTATGGACAAGAAAGACACCAACCAGTGCAGCGTAAAAGCATATAATGGATAAAGCAAGGGAGTGACTGCAGCAGCTTCTCTGCTGGTTGGCAACACAAGCAACTAACAAGACTTGTGTTTTCATCAACTCCAGAAAGCAAGCCATGGAAACCAAAAGCAGAGATCACTGTTCACTCTGAAAAGCAAATCTTTATGTTACATAGCTCTTACATGGAACTCTATCAAATTAGGCAATACCAGCTTTGGTCTTGCTCTATAGACATGGGAAACACTAACTGGTACAGAGTGTAAGCAAAGAAAGCATAAGGCATGAAAGTGTCTGCAGCAGCTTCTCTGGTGGTTGGCAACACAAGCAACTAACAAGACTTGTGTTTTGATCAACTCCAGAAAGCAAACTATAGAAACCAAAAGCAGAGATCACAGTTCGCTCTGTAAAGCAAATCTTTATGTTACATAGCTCTTACATGGAACTCTATCAAATTAGGCAATACCAGCTTTGGTCTTGCTCTATAGACATGGGAAACAGTAACTGGTACAGAGTGTAAGCAAGGAAAGCATAAGGCATGAAAGTGTCTGCAGCAGCTTCTCTGGTGGTTGGCAACACAAGCAACTAACAAGACTTGTGTTTTGATCAACTCCAGAAAGCAAACCATAGAAACCAAAAGCAGAGATCACTGTTCACTCTGAAAAGCAAATCTTTATGTTACGTAGCTCTATCACAGAAACTTAGTAAATTAGGCAGTAACAGCTTTAGTTCTCCTTCTATGGACATGAAAAACACCAACCGGTGCAGCGTAAAAGCCAGTAATGGATAAGGCAAGAGAGGGTCTGCAGCAGCTTCTCTGCTGGTTGGCAGCACAAACAACTAACATGACTTGTGTTTTCATCAACTCCAGAAAGCAAGCCATGGAAACCAAAAGCAGAAACCACTGTTCACTCGGAAAAGCAAAGCTTTATGTTACAGTGCTCTTTCATGGAAACTTAGCAAATTAGGCAGTAACAGCTTTGGTCTTGCTCTATAGACATGAGAAACATCAACCGGTGGAGTGTCAAAGGAAAGGTTTCTGTTACATGGCTCTTTCATGGAAATCAAGCAAATTAGGAAGTACCCACCTTTATTCGTGGTCTGGTGACAAGCAAAACACATACATGTGCAAAGCGTAAACTGGTACTGCAAAAGGCAGGAAAGCGCCTTCAGCAGCTTCTCTATTTCTTGGGAACACAAACAACAGACAAGACTTGTGTTTTGATCAACTCCAGAAAGCAAACTATAGAAACCAAAAGCAGAGATCACAGTTCACTCTGTAAAGCAAATCTTTATGTTACATAGCTCTATCACAGAAACTTAGTAAATTAGGCAGTAACAGCTTTAGTTCTCCTTCTATGGACATGAAAAACACCAACCGGTGCAGCGTAAAAGCCAGTAATGGATAAGGCAAGAGAGGGTCTGCAGCAGCTTCTCTGCTGGTTGGCAGCACAAACAACTAACATGACTTGTGTTTTCATCAACTCCAGAAAGCAAGCCATGGAAACCAAAAGCAGAGATCACAGTTCACTCTGTAAAGCAAATCTTTATGTTACATAGCTCTTACATAGAACTCTACCAAATTAGGCAATACCAGCTTTGGTCTTGCTCTATAGACATGGGAAACACTAACTGGTACAGAGTGTAAGCAAGTAAAGCATAAGGCATGAAAGTGTCTGCAGCAGCTTCTCTGGTGTTGGCAACACAAGCAACTAACAAGACTTGTGTTTTGATCAACTCCAGAAAGCAAACCATAGGAACCAAAAGCAGAGATCACAGTTCACTCTGTAAAGCAAATCTTTATGTTACGTAGCTCTATCACAGAAACTTAGTATATTAGGCAGTAACAGCTTTAGTTCTCCTTCTATGGACATGAAAGACACCAAAGGTGCAGCGTAAAAGCCAGTAATGGATAAGGCAAGAGAGGGTCTGCAGCAGCTTCTCTGCTGGTTGGCAGCACAAGCAACTAACAAGACTTGTGTTTTCATCAACTCCAGAAAGCAAGCCATGGAAACCAAAAGCAGAGATCACTGTTCACTCTGAAAAGCAAATCTTAATGTTACATAGCTCTTACATGGAACTCTATCAAATTAGGCAATACCAGCTTTGGTCTTGCTCTATAGACATGGGAAACACTAACTGGTACAGAGTGTAAGCAAGTAAAGCATAAGGCATGAAAGTGTCTGCAGCAGCTTCTCTGGTGGTTGGCAACACAAGCAACTAACAAGACTTGTGTTTTGATCAACTCCAGAAAGCAAACCATGGAAACCAAAAGCAGAGATCACTGTTCACTCTGTAAAGCAAATCTTTATGTTACATAGCTCTATCACAGAAACTTAGTAAATTAGGCAGTAACAGCTTTAGTTCTCCTCCTATGGACAAGAAAGACACCAACCAGTGCAGCGTAAAAGCATATAATGGATAAAGCAAGGGAGTGACTGCAGCAGCTTCTCTGCTGGTTGGCAGCACAAGCAACTAACATGACTTGTGTTTTCATCAACTCCAGAAAGCAAGCCATGGAAACCAAAAGCAGAGATCACTGTTCACTCTGAAAAGCAAATCTTTATGTTACATAGCTCTTACATGGAACTCTACCAAATTAGGCAATACCAGCTTTGGTCTTGCTCTATATACATGGGAAACACTAACTGGTACAGAGTGTAAGCAAGGAAAGCATAAGGCATGAAAGTGTCTGCAGAAGCTTCTCTGGTCGTTGGCAACACAAGCAACTAACAAGACTTGTGTTTTGATCAACTCCAGAAAGCAAATCATAGAAACCAAAAGCAGAGATCACTGTTCACTCTGTAAAGCAAATCTTTATGTTACATAGCTCTTACATGGAACTCTACCAAATTAGGCAATACCAGCTTTGGTCTTGCTCTATAGACATGGGAAACACTAACTGGTACAGAGTGTAAGCAAGTAAAGCATAAGGCATGAAAGTGTCTGCAGCAGCTTCTTTGGGGATTGGCAACACAAGCAACTAACAAGACTTGTGTTTTGATCAACTCCAGAAAGCAAACCATAGAAACCAAAAGCAGAGATCACTGTTCACTCTGAAAAGCAAATCTTTATGTTACATAGCTCTTACATGGAACTCTACCAAATTAGGCAATACCAGCTTTGGTCTTGCTCTATAGACATGGGAAACACTAACTGGTACAGAGTGTAAGCAAAGAAAGCATAAGGCATGAAAGTGTCTGCAGCAGCTTCTCTGGTGGTTGGCAACACAAGCAACTAACAAGACTTGTGTTTTGATCAACTCCAGAAAGCAAACTATAGAAACCAAAAGCAGAGATCACAGTTCACTCTGTAAAGGAAATCTTTATGTTACATAGCTCTATCACAGAAACTTAGTAAATTAGGCAGTAACAGCTTTAGTTCTCCTTCTATGGACATGAAAAACACCAACCGGTGCAGCGTAAAAGCCAGTAATGGATAAGGCAAGAGAGGGTATGCAGCAGCTTCTCTGCTGGTTGGCAGCACAAACAACTAACATGACTTGTGTTTTCATCAACTCCAGAAAGCAAGCCATGGAAACCAAAAGCAGAGATCACAGTTCACTCTGTAAAGCAAATCTTTATGTTACATAGCTCTTACATGGAACTCTATCAAATTAGGCAATACCAGCTTTGGTCTTGCTCTATAGACATGGGAAACACTAACTGGTACAGAGTGTAAGCAAGTAAAGCATAAGGCATGAAAGTGTCTGCAGCAGCTTCTCTGGTGTTGGCAACACAAGCAACTAACAAGACTTGTGTTTTGATCAACTCCAGAAAGCAAACCATAGGAACCAAAAGCAGAGATCACAGTTCACTCTGTAAAGCAAATCTTTATGTTACGTAGCTCTATCACAGAAACTTAGTATATTAGGCAGTAACAGCTTTAGTTCTCCTTCTATGGACATGAAAGACACCAAAGGTGCAGCGTAAAAGCCAGTAATGGATAAGGCAAGAGAGGGTCTGCAGCAGCTTCTCTGCTGGTTGGCAGCACAAGCAACTAACATGACTTGTGTTTTCATCAACTCCAGAAAGCAAGCCATGGAAACCAAAAGCAGAGATCACTGTTCACTCTGAAAAGCAAATCTTTATGTTACATAGTTCTTACATGGAACTCTACCAAATTAGGCAATACCAGCTTTGGTCTTGCTCTATAGACATGGGAAACACTAACTGGTACAGAGTGTAAGCAAGGAAAGCACAAGGCATGAAAGTGTCTGCAGAAGCTTCTCTGGTGGTTGGCAACACAAGCAACTAACAAGACTTGTGTTTTGATCAACTCCAGAAAGCAAACCATAGAAACCAAAAGCAGAGATCACTGTTCACTCTGAAAAGCAAATCTTTATGTTACATAGCTCTTACATGGAACTCTACCAAATTAGGCAATACCAGCTTTGGTCTTGCTCTATAGACATGGGAAACACTAACTGGTACAGAGTGTAAGCAAGTAAAGCATAAGGCATGAAAGTGTCTGCAGCAGCTTCTCTGGTGGTTGGCAACACAAGCAACTAACAAGACTTGTGTTTTGATCAACTCCAGAAAGCAAACTATAGAAACCAAAAGCAGAGATCACAGTTCGCTCTGTAAAGCAAATCTTTATGTTACATAGCTCTTACATGGAACTCTATCAAATTAGGCAATACCAGCTTTGGTCTTGCTCTATAGACATGGGAAACACTAACTGGTACAGAGTGTAAGCAAGTAAAGCATAAGGCATGAAAGTGTCTGCAGCAGCTTCTCTGGTGGTTGGCAACACAAGCAACTAACAAGACTTGTGTTTTGATCAACTCCAGAAAGCAAACTATAGAAACCAAAAGCAGAGATCACAGTTCACTCTGTAAAGCAAATCTTTATGTTACATAGCTCTATCACAGAAACTTAGTAAATTAGGCAGTAACAGCTTTAGTTCTCCTCCTATGGACAAGAAAGACACCAACCAGTGCAGCGTAAAAGCATATAATGGATAAAGCAAGGGAGTGACTGCAGCAGCTTCTCTGCTGGTTGGCAACACAAGCAACTAACAAGACTTGTGTTTTCATCAACTCCAGAAAGCAAGCCATGGAAACCAAAAGCAGAGATCACTGTTCACTCTGAAAAGCAAATCTTTATGTTACATAGCTCTTACATGGAACTCTACCAAATTAGGCAATACCAGCTTTGGTCTTGCTCTATATACATGGGAAACACTAACTGGTACAGAGTGTAAGCAAGGAAAGCATAAGGCATGAAAGTGTCTGCAGAAGCTTCTCTGGTCGTTGGCAACACAAGCAACTAACAAGACTTGTGTTTTGATCAACTCCAGAAAGCAAACTATAGAAACCAAAAGCAGAGATCACAGTTCACTCTGTAAAGGAAATCTTTATGTTACATAGCTCTATCACAGAAACTTAGTAAATTAGGCAGTAACAGCTTTAGTTCTCCTTCTATGGACATGAAAAACACCAACCGGTGCAGCGTAAAAGCCAGTAATGGATAAGGCAAGAGAGGGTCTGCAGCAGCTTCTCTGCTGGTTGGCAGCACAAACAACTAACATGACTTGTGTTTTCATCAACTCCAGAAAGGAAGCCATGGAAACCAAAAGCAGAGATCACAGTTCACTCTGTAAAGCAAATCTTTATGTTACATAGCTCTTACATGGAACTCTATCAAATTAGGCAATACCAGCTTTGGTCTTGCTCTATAGACATGGGAAACACTAACTGGTACAGAGTGTAAGCAAGTAAAGCATAAGGCATGAAAGTGTCTGCAGCAGCTTCTCTGGTGTTGGCAACACAAGCAACTAACAAGACTTGTGTTTTGATCAACTCCAGAAAGCAAACCATAGGAACCAAAAGCAGAGATCACAGTTCACTCTGTAAAGCAAATCTTTATGTTACGTAGCTCTATCACAGAAACTTAGTATATTAGGCAGTAACAGCTTTAGTTCTCCTTCTATGGACATGAAAGACACCAAAGGTGCAGCGTAAAAGCCAGTAATGGATAAGGCAAGAGAGGGTCTGCAGCAGCTTCTCTGCTGGTTGGCAGCACAAGCAACTAACAAGACTTGTGTTTTCATCAACTCCAGAAAGCAAGCCATGGAAACCAAAAGCAGAGATCACTGTTCACTCTGAAAAGCAAATCTTAATGTTACATAGCTCTTACATGGAACTCTATCAAATTAGGCAATACCAGCTTTGGTCTTGCTCTATAGACATGGGAAACACTAACTGGTACAGAGTGTAAGCAAGTAAAGCATAAGGCATGAAAGTGTCTGCAGCAGCTTCTCTGGTGGTTGGCAACACAAGCAACTAACAAGACTTGTGTTTTGATCAACTCCAGAAAGCAAACCATGGAAACCAAAAGCAGAGATCACTGTTCACTCTGTAAAGCAAATCTTTATGTTACATAGCTCTATCACAGAAACTTAGTAAATTAGGCAGTAACAGCTTTAGTTCTCCTCCTATGGACAAGAAAGACACCAACCAGTGCAGCGTAAAAGCATATAATGGATAAAGCAAGGGAGTGACTGCAGCAGCTTCTCTGCTGGTTGGCAGCACAAGCAACTAACATGACTTGTGTTTTCATCAACTCCAGAAAGCAAGCCATGGAAACCAAAAGCAGAGATCACTGTTCACTCTGAAAAGCAAATCTTTATGTTACATAGCTCTTACATGGAACTCTACCAAATTAGGCAATACCAGCTTTGGTCTTGCTCTATAGACATGGGAAACACTAACTGGTACAGAGTGTAAGCAAGGAAAGCACAAGGCATGAAAGTGTCTGCAGAAGCTTCTCTGGTGGTTGGCAACACAAGCAACTAACAAGACTTGTGTTTTGATCAACTCCAGAAAGCAAACCATAGAAACCAAAAGCAGAGATCACTGTTCACTCTGAAAAGCAAATCTTTATGTTACATAGCTCTTACATGGAACTCTACCAAATTAGGCAATACCAGCTTTGGTCTTGCTCTATAGACATGGGAAACACTAACTGGTACAGAGTGTAAGCAAAGAAAGCATAAGGCATGAAAGTGTCTGCAGCAGCTTCTCTGGTGGTTGGCAACACAAGCAACTAACAAGACATGTGTTTTGATCAACTCCAGAAAGCAAACTATAGAAACCAAAAGCAGAGATCACAGTTCGCTCTGTAAAGCAAATCTTTATGTTACATAGCTCTTACATGGAACTCTATCAAATTAGGCAATACCAGCTTTGGTCTTGCTCTATAGACATGGGAAACACTAACTGGTACAGAGTGTAAGCAAGTAAAGCATAAGGCATGAAAGTGTCTGCAGCAGCTTCTCTGGTGGTTGGCAACACAAGCAACTAACAAGACTTGTGTTTTGATCAACTCCAGAAAGCAAACTATAGAAACCAAAAGCAGAGATCACAGTTCACTCTGTAAAGCAAATCTTTATGTTACATAGCTCTATCACAGAAACTTAGTAAATTAGGCAGTAACAGCTTTAGTTCTCCTTCTATGGACATGAAAGACACCAAAGGTGCAGCGTAAAAGCCAGTAATGGATAAGGCAAGAGAGGGTCTGCAGCAGCTTCTCTGCTGGATGGCAGCTCAAACAACTAACAAGACTTGTGTTTTCATCAACTCCAGAAAGCAAGCCATGGAAACCAAAAGCAGAGATCACTGTTCACTCTGAAAAGCAAATCTTTATGTTACATAGCTCTTACATGGAACTCTATCAAATTAGGCAATACCAGCTTTGGTCTTGCTCTATAGACATGGGAAACACTAACTGGTACAGAGTGTAAGCAAGTAAAGCATAAGGCATGAAAGTGTCTGCAGCAGCTTCTCTGGTGGTTGGCAACACAAGCAACTAACAAGACTTGTGTTTTGATCAACTCCAGAAAGCAAACCATGGAAACCAAAAGCAGAGATCACTGTTCACTCTGTAAAGCAAATCTTTATGTTACATAGCTCTATCACAGAAACTTAGTAAATTAGGCAGTAACAGCTTTAGTTCTCCTCCTATGGACAAGAAAGACACCAACCAGTGCAGCGTAAAAGCATATAATGGATAAAGCAAGGGAGTGACTGCAGCAGCTTCTCTGCTGGTTGGCAGCACAAGCAACTAACATGACTTGTGTTTTCATCAACTCCAGAAAGCAAGCCATGGAAACCAAAAGCAGAGATCACTGTTCACTCTGAAAAGCAAATCTTTATGTTACATAGCTCTTACATGGAACTCTACCAAATTAGGCAATACCAGCTTTGGTCTTGCTCTATATACATGGGAAACACTAACTGGTACAGAGTGTAAGCAAGGAAAGCATAAGGCATGAAAGTGTCTGCAGAAGCTTCTCTGGTCGTTGGCAACACAAGCAACTAACAAGACTTGTGTTTTGATCAACTCCAGAAAGCAAATCATAGAAACCAAAAGCAGAGATCACTGTTCACTCTGTAAAGCAAATCTTTATGTTACATAGCTCTTACATGGAACTCTACCAAATTAGGCAATACCAGCTTTGGTCTTGCTCTATAGACATGGGAAACACTAACTGGTACAGAGTGTAAGCAAGTAAAGCATAAGGCATGAAAGTGTCTGCAGCAGCTTCTTTGGGGATTGGCAACACAAGCAACTAACAAGACTTGTGTTTTGATCAACTCCAGAAAGCAAACCATAGAAACCAAAAGCAGAGATCACTGTTCACTCTGAAAAGCAAATCTTTATGTTACATAGCTCTTACATGGAACTCTACCAAATTAGGCAATACCAGCTTTGGTCTTGCTCTATAGACATGGGAAACACTAACTGGTACAGAGTGTAAGCAAAGAAAGCATAAGGCATGAAAGTGTCTGCAGCAGCTTCTCTGGTGGTTGGCAACACAAGCAACCAGCAAGACTTGTGTTTTGATCAACTCCAGAAAGCAAACTATAGAAACCAAAAGCAGAGATCACAGTTCACTCTGTAAAGGAAATCTTTATGTTACATAGCTCTATCACAGAAACTTAGTAAATTAGGCAGTAACAGCTTTAGTTCTCCTTCTATGGACATGAAAAACACCAACCGGTGCAGCGTAAAAGCCAGTAATGGATAAGGCAAGAGAGGGTATGCAGCAGCTTCTCTGCTGGTTGGCAGCACAAACAACTAACATGACTTGTGTTTTCATCAACTCCAGAAAGCAAGCCATGGAAACCAAAAGCAGAGATCACAGTTCACTCTGTAAAGCAAATCTTTATGTTACATAGCTCTTACATGGAACTCTATCAAATTAGGCAATACCAGCTTTGGTCTTGCTCTATAGACATGGGAAACACTAACTGGTACAGAGTGTAAGCAAGTAAAGCATAAGGCATGAAAGTGTCTGCAGCAGCTTCTCTGGTGTTGGCAACACAAGCAACTAACAAGACTTGTGTTTTGATCAACTCCAGAAAGCAAACCATAGGAACCAAAAGCAGAGATCACAGTTCACTCTGTAAAGCAAATCTTTATGTTACGTAGCTCTATCACAGAAACTTAGTATATTAGGCAGTAACAGCTTTAGTTCTCCTTCTATGGACATGAAAGACACCAAAGGTGCAGCGTAAAAGCCAGTAATGGATAAGGCAAGAGAGGGTCTGCAGCAGCTTCTCTGCTGGTTGGCAGCACAAGCAACTAACAAGACTTGTGTTTTCATCAACTCCAGAAAGCAAGCCATGGAAACCAAAAGCAGAGATCACTGTTCACTCTGAAAAGCAAATCTTAATGTTACATAGCTCTTACATGGAACTCTATCAAATTAGGCAATACCAGCTTTGGTCTTGCTCTATAGACATGGGAAACACTAACTGGTACAGAGTGTAAGCAAGTAAAGCATAAGGCATGAAAGTGTCTGCAGCAGCTTCTCTGGTGGTTGGCAACACAAGCAACTAACAAGACTTGTGTTTTGATCAACTCCAGAAAGCAAACCATGGAAACCAAAAGCAGAGATCACTGTTCACTCTGTAAAGCAAATCTTTATGTTACATAGCTCTATCACAGAAACTTAGTAAATTAGGCAGTAACAGCTTTAGTTCTCCTCCTATGGACAAGAAAGACACCAACCAGTGCAGCGTAAAAGCATATAATGGATAAAGCAAGGGAGTGACTGCAGCAGCTTCTCTGCTGGTTGGCAGCACAAGCAACTAACATGACTTGTGTTTTCATCAACTCCAGAAAGCAAGCCATGGAAACCAAAAGCAGAGATCACTGTTCACTCTGAAAAGCAAATCTTTATGTTACATAGCTCTTACATGGAACTCTACCAAATTAGGCAATACCAGCTTTGGTCTTGCTCTATAGACATGGGAAACACTAACTGGTACAGAGTGTAAGCAAGGAAAGCACAAGGCATGAAAGTGTCTGCAGAAGCTTCTCTGGTGGTTGGCAACACAAGCAACTAACAAGACTTGTGTTTTGATCAACTCCAGAAAGCAAACCATAGAAACCAAAAGCAGAGATCACTGTTCACTCTGAAAAGCAAATCTTTATGTTACATAGCTCTTACATGGAACTCTACCAAATTAGGCAATACCAGCTTTGGTCTTGCTCTATAGACATGGGAAACACTAACTGGTACAGAGTGTAAGCAAAGAAAGCATAAGGCATGAAAGTGTCTGCAGCAGCTTCTCTGGTGGTTGGCAACACAAGCAACTAACAAGACTTGTGTTTTGATCAACTCCAGAAAGCAAACTATAGAAACCAAAAGCAGAGATCACAGTTCGCTCTGTAAAGCAAATCTTTATGTTACATAGCTCTTACATGGAACTCTATCAAATTAGGCAATACCAGCTTTGGTCTTGCTCTATAGACATGGGAAACACTAACTGGTACAGAGTGTAAGCAAGTAAAGCATAAGGCATGAAAGTGTCTGCAGCAGCTTCTCTGGTGGTTGGCAACACAAGCAACTAACAAGACTTGTGTTTTGATCAACTCCAGAAAGCAAACTATAGAAACCAAAAGCAGAGATCACAGTTCACTCTGTAAAGCAAATCTTTATGTTACATAGCTCTATCACAGAAACTTAGTAAATTAGGCAGTAACAGCTTTAGTTCTCCTCCTATGGACAAGAAAGACACCAACCAGTGCAGCGTAAAAGCATATAATGGATAAAGCAAGGGAGTGACTGCAGCAGCTTCTCTGCTGGTTGGCAACACAAGCAACTAACAAGACTTGTGTTTTCATCAACTCCAGAAAGCAAGCCATGGAAACCAAAAGCAGAGATCACTGTTCACTCTGAAAAGCAAATCTTTATGTTTCATAGCTCTTACATGGAACTCTACCAAATTAGGCAATACCAGCTTTGGTCTTGCTCTATATACATGGGAAACACTAACTGGTACAGAGTGTAAGCAAGGAAAGCATAAGGCATGAAAGTGTCTGCAGAAGCTTCTCTGGTCGTTGGCAACACAAGCAACTAACAAGACTTGTGTTTTGATCAACTCCAGAAAGCAAACTATAGAAACCAAAAGCAGAGATCACAGTTCACTCTGTAAAGGAAATCTTTATGTTACATAGCTCTATCACAGAAACTTAGTAAATTAGGCAGTAACAGCTTTAGTTCTCCTTCTATGGACATGAAAAACACCAACCGGTGCAGCGTAAAAGCCAGTAATGGATAAGGCAAGAGAGGGTCTGCAGCAGCTTCTCTGCTGGTTGGCAGCACAAACAACTAACATGACTTGTGTTTTCATCAACTCCAGAAAGCAAGCCATGGAAACCAAAAGCAGAGATCACAGTTCACTCTGTAAAGCAAATCTTTATGTTACATAGCTCTTACATGGAACTCTATCAAATTAGGCAATACCAGCTTTGGTCTTGCTCTATAGACATGGGAAACACTAACTGGTACAGAGTGTAAGCAAGTAAAGCATAAGGCATGAAAGTGTCTGCAGCAGCTTCTCTGGTGTTGGCAACACAAGCAACTAACAAGACTTGTGTTTTGATCAACTCCAGAAAGCAAACCATAGGAACCAAAAGCAGAGATCACAGTTCACTCTGTAAAGCAAATCTTTATGTTACGTAGCTCTATCACAGAAACTTAGTATATTAGGCAGTAACAGCTTTAGTTCTCCTTCTATGGACATGAAAGACACCAAAGGTGCAGCGTAAAAGCCAGTAATGGATAAGGCAAGAGAGGGTCTGCAGCAGCTTCTCTGCTGGTTGGCAGCACAAGCAACTAACAAGACTTGTGTTTTCATCAACTCCAGAAAGCAAGCCATGGAAACCAAAAGCAGAGATCACTGTTCACTCTGAAAAGCAAATCTTAATGTTACATAGCTCTTACATGGAACTCTATCAAATTAGGCAATACCAGCTTTGGTCTTGCTCTATAGACATGGGAAACACTAACTGGTACAGAGTGTAAGCAAGTAAAGCATAAGGCATGAAAGTGTCTGCAGCAGCTTCTCTGGTGGTTGGCAACACAAGCAACTAACAAGACTTGTGTTTTGATCAACTCCAGAAAGCAAACCATGGAAACCAAAAGCAGAGATCACTGTTCACTCTGTAAAGCAAATCTTTATGTTACATAGCTCTATCACAGAAACTTAGTAAATTAGGCAGTAACAGCTTTAGTTCTCCTCCTATGGACAAGAAAGACACCAACCAGTGCAGCGTAAAAGCATATAATGGATAAAGCAAGGGAGTGACTGCAGCAGCTTCTCTGCTGGTTGGCAGCACAAGCAACTAACATGACTTGTGTTTTCATCAACTCCAGAAAGCAAGCCATGGAAACCAAAAGCAGAGATCACTGTTCACTCTGAAAAGCAAATCTTTATGTTACATAGCTCTTACATGGAACTCTACCAAATTAGGCAATACCAGCTTTGGTCTTGCTCTATAGACATGGGAAACACTAACTGGTACAGAGTGTAAGCAAGGAAAGCACAAGGCATGAAAGTGTCTGCAGAAGCTTCTCTGGTGGTTGGCAACACAAGCAACTAACAAGACTTGTGTTTTGATCAACTCCAGAAAGCAAACCATAGAAACCAAAAGCAGAGATCACTGTTCACTCTGAAAAGCAAATCTTTATGTTACATAGCTCTTACATGGAACTCTACCAAATTAGGCAATACCAGCTTTGGTCTTGCTCTATAGACATGGGAAACACTAACTGGTACAGAGTGTAAGCAAAGAAAGCATAAGGCATGAAAGTGTCTGCAGCAGCTTCTCTGGTGGTTGGCAACACAAGCAACTAACAAGACATGTGTTTTGATCAACTCCAGAAAGCAAACTATAGAAACCAAAAGCAGAGATCACAGTTCGCTCTGTAAAGCAAATCTTTATGTTACATAGCTCTTACATGGAACTCTATCAAATTAGGCAATACCAGCTTTGGTCTTGCTCTATAGACATGGGAAACACTAACTGGTACAGAGTGTAAGCAAGTAAAGCATAAGGCATGAAAGTGTCTGCAGCAGCTTCTCTGGTGGTTGGCAACACAAGCAACTAACAAGACTTGTGTTTTGATCAACTCCAGAAAGCAAACTATAGAAACCAAAAGCAGAGATCACAGTTCACTCTGTAAAGCAAATCTTTATGTTACATAGCTCTATCACAGAAACTTAGTAAATTAGGCAGTAACAGCTTTAGTTCTCCTTCTATGGACATGAAAGACACTAAAGGTGCAGCGTAAAAGCCAGTAATGGATAAGGCAAGAGAGGGTCTGCAGCAGCTTCTCTGCTGGATGGCAGCTCAAACAACTAACAAGACTTGTGTTTTCATCAACTCCAGAAAGCAAGCCATGGAAACCAAAAGCAGAGATCACTGTTCACTCTGAAAAGCAAATCTTTATGTTACATAGCTCTTACATGGAACTCTACCAAATTAGGCAATACCAGCTTTGGTCTTGCTCTATATACATGGGAAACACTAACTGGTACAGAGTGTAAGCAAGGAAAGCATAAGGCATGAAAGTGTCTGCAGAAGCTTCTCTGGTCGTTGGCAACACAAGCAACTAACAAGACTTGTGTTTTGATCAACTCCAGAAAGCAAACTATAGAAACCAAAAGCAGAGATCACAGTTCACTCTGTAAAGGAAATCTTTATGTTACATAGCTCTATCACAGAAACTTAGTAAATTAGGCAGTAACAGCTTTAGTTCTCCTTCTATGGACATGAAAAACACCAACCGGTGCAGCGTAAAAGCCAGTAATGGATAAGGCAAGAGAGGGTCTGCAGCAGCTTCTCTGCTGGTTGGCAGCACAAACAACTAACATGACTTGTGTTTTCATCAACTCCAGAAAGCAAGCCATGGAAACCAAAAGCAGAGATCACAGTTCACTCTGTAAAGCAAATCTTTATGTTACATAGCTCTTACATGGAACTCTATCAAATTAGGCAATACCAGCTTTGGTCTTGCTCTATAGACATGGGAAACACTAACTGGTACAGAGTGTAAGCAAGTAAAGCATAAGGCATGAAAGTGTCTGCAGCAGCTTCTCTGGTGTTGGCAACACAAGCAACTAACAAGACTTGTGTTTTGATCAACTCCAGAAAGCAAACCATAGGAACCAAAAGCAGAGATCACAGTTCACTCTGTAAAGCAAATCTTTATGTTACGTAGCTCTATCACAGAAACTTAGTATATTAGGCAGTAACAGCTTTAGTTCTCCTTCTATGGACATGAAAGACACCAAAGGTGCAGCGTAAAAGCCAGTAATGGATAAGGCAAGAGAGGGTCTGCAGCAGCTTCTCTGCTGGTTGGCAGCACAAGCAACTAACAAGACTTGTGTTTTCATCAACTCCAGAAAGCAAGCCATGGAAACCAAAAGCAGAGATCACTGTTCACTCTGAAAAGCAAATCTTAATGTTACATAGCTCTTACATGGAACTCTATCAAATTAGGCAATACCAGCTTTGGTCTTGCTCTATAGACATGGGAAACACTAACTGGTACAGAGTGTAAGCAAGTAAAGCATAAGGCATGAAAGTGTCTGCAGCAGCTTCTCTGGTGGTTGGCAACACAAGCAACTAACAAGACTTGTGTTTTGATCAACTCCAGAAAGCAAACCATGGAAACCAAAAGCAGAGATCACTGTTCACTCTGTAAAGCAAATCTTTATGTTACATAGCTCTATCACAGAAACTTAGTAAATTAGGCAGTAACAGCTTTAGTTCTCCTCCTATGGACAAGAAAGACACCAACCAGTGCAGCGTAAAAGCATATAATGGATAAAGCAAGGGAGTGACTGCAGCAGCTTCTCTGCTGGTTGGCAGCACAAGCAACTAACATGACTTGTGTTTTCATCAACTCCAGAAAGCAAGCCATGGAAACCAAAAGCAGAGATCACTGTTCACTCTGAAAAGCAAATCTTTATGTTACATAGCTCTTACATGGAACTCTACCAAATTAGGCAATACCAGCTTTGGTCTTGCTCTATAGACATGGGAAACACTAACTGGTACAGAGTGTAAGCAAGGAAAGCACAAGGCATGAAAGTGTCTGCAGAAGCTTCTCTGGTGGTTGGCAACACAAGCAACTAACAAGACTTGTGTTTTGATCAACTCCAGAAAGCAAACCATAGAAACCAAAAGCAGAGATCACTGTTCACTCTGAAAAGCAAATCTTTATGTTACATAGCTCTTACATGGAACTCTACCAAATTAGGCAATACCAGCTTTGGTCTTGCTCTATAGACATGGGAAACACTAACTGGTACAGAGTGTAAGCAAAGAAAGCATAAGGCATGAAAGTGTCTGCAGCAGCTTCTCTGGTGGTTGGCAACACAAGCAACTAACAAGACATGTGTTTTGATCAACTCCAGAAAGCAAACTATAGAAACCAAAAGCAGAGATCACAGTTCGCTCTGTAAAGCAAATCTTTATGTTACATAGCTCTTACATGGAACTCTATCAAATTAGGCAATACCAGCTTTGGTCTTGCTCTATAGACATGGGAAACACTAACTGGTACAGAGTGTAAGCAAGTAAAGCATAAGGCATGAAAGTGTCTGCAGCAGCTTCTCTGGTGGTTGGCAACACAAGCAACTAACAAGACTTGTGTTTTGATCAACTCCAGAAAGCAAACTATAGAAACCAAAAGCAGAGATCACAGTTCACTCTGTAAAGCAAATCTTTATGTTACATAGCTCTATCACAGAAACTTAGTAAATTAGGCAGTAACAGCTTTAGTTCTCCTTCTATGGACATGAAAGACACTAAAGGTGCAGCGTAAAAGCCAGTAATGGATAAGGCAAGAGAGGGTCTGCAGCAGCTTCTCTGCTGGATGGCAGCTCAAACAACTAACAAGACTTGTGTTTTCATCAACTCCAGAAAGCAAGCCATGGAAACCAAAAGCAGAGATCACTGTTCACTCTGAAAAGCAAATCTTTATGTTACATAGCTCTTACATGGAACTCTATCAAATTAGGCAATACCAGCTTTGGTCTTGCTCTATAGACATGGGAAACACTAACTGGTACAGAGTGTAAGCAAAGAAAGCATAAGGCATGAAAGTGTCTGCAGCAGCTTCTCTGCTGGTTGGCAGCACAAGCAACTAACAAGACTTGTGTTTTGATCAACTCCAGAAAGCAAACTATAGAAACCAAAAGCAGAGATCACAGTTCGCTCTGTAAAGCAAATCTTTATGTTACATAGCTCTTACATGGAACTCTATCAAATTAGGCAATACCAGCTTTGGTCTTGCTCTATAGACATGGGAAACACTAACTGGTACAGAGTGTAAGCAAGGAAAGCATAAGGCATGAAAGTGTCTGCAGCAGCTTCTCTGGTGGTTGGCAACACAAGCAACTAACAAGACTTGTGTTTTGATCAACTCCAGAAAGCAAACCATAGAAACCAAAAGCAGAGATCACTGTTCACTCTGAAAAGCAAATCTTTATGTTACGTAGCTCTATCACAGAAACTTAGTATATTAGGCAGTAACAGCTTTAGTTCTCCTTCTATGGACATGAAAGACACCAAAGGTGCAGCGTAAAAGCCAGTAATGGATAAGGCAAGAGAGGGTCTGCAGCAGCTTCTCTGCTGGTTGGCAGCACAAGCAACTAACAAGACTTGTGTTTTCATCAACTCCAGAAAGCAAGCCATGGAAACCAAAAGCAGAGATCACTGTTCACTCTGAAAAGCAAATCTTAATGTTACATAGCTCTTACATGGAACTCTATCAAATTAGGCAATACCAGCTTTGGTCTTGCTCTATAGACATGGGAAACACTAACTGGTACAGAGTGTAAGCAAGTAAAGCATAAGGCATGAAAGTGTCTGCAGCAGCTTCTCTGGTGGTTGGCAACACAAGCAACTAACAAGACTTGTGTTTTGATCAACTCCAGAAAGCAAACCATGGAAACCAAAAGCAGAGATCACTGTTCACTCTGTAAAGCAAATCTTTATGTTACATAGCTCTATCACAGAAACTTAGTAAATTAGGCAGTAACAGCTTTAGTTCTCCTCCTATGGACAAGAAAGACACCAACCAGTGCAGCGTAAAAGCATATAATGGATAAAGCAAGGGAGTGACTGCAGCAGCTTCTCTGCTGGTTGGCAGCACAAGCAACTAACATGACTTGTGTTTTCATCAACTCCAGAAAGCAAGCCATGGAAACCAAAAGCAGAGATCACTGTTCACTCTGAAAAGCAAATCTTTATGTTACATAGCTCTTACATGGAACTCTACCAAATTAGGCAATACCAGCTTTGGTCTTGCTCTATAGACATGGGAAACACTAACTGGTACAGAGTGTAAGCAAGGAAAGCACAAGGCATGAAAGTGTCTGCAGAAGCTTCTCTGGTGGTTGGCAACACAAGCAACTAACAAGACTTGTGTTTTGATCAACTCCAGAAAGCAAACCATAGAAACCAAAAGCAGAGATCACTGTTCACTCTGAAAAGCAAATCTTTATGTTACATAGCTCTTACATGGAACTCTACCAAATTAGGCAATACCAGCTTTGGTCTTGCTCTATAGACATGGGAAACACTAACTGGTACAGAGTGTAAGCAAAGAAAGCATAAGGCATGAAAGTGTCTGCAGCAGCTTCTCTGGTGGTTGGCAACACAAGCAACTAACAAGACTTGTGTTTTGATCAACTCCAGAAAGCAAACTATAGAAACCAAAAGCAGAGATCACAGTTCGCTCTGTAAAGCAAATCTTTATGTTACATAGCTCTTACATGGAACTCTATCAAATTAGGCAATACCAGCTTTGGTCTTGCTCTATAGACATGGGAAACACTAACTGGTACAGAGTGTAAGCAAGTAAAGCATAAGGCATGAAAGTGTCTGCAGCAGCTTCTCTGGTGGTTGGCAACACAAGCAACTAACAAGACTTGTGTTTTGATCAACTCCAGAAAGCAAACTATAGAAACCAAAAGCAGAGATCACAGTTCACTCTGTAAAGCAAATCTTTATGTTACATAGCTCTATCACAGAAACTTAGTAAATTAGGCAGTAACAGCTTTAGTTCTCCTCCTATGGACAAGAAAGACACCAACCAGTGCAGCGTAAAAGCATATAATGGATAAAGCAAGGGAGTGACTGCAGCAGCTTCTCTGCTGGTTGGCAACACAAGCAACTAACAAGACTTGTGTTTTCATCAACTCCAGAAAGCAAGCCATGGAAACCAAAAGCAGAGATCACTGTTCACTCTGAAAAGCAAATCTTTATGTTACATAGCTCTTACATGGAACTCTACCAAATTAGGCAATACCAGCTTTGGTCTTGCTCTATATACATGGGAAACACTAACTGGTACAGAGTGTAAGCAAGGAAAGCATAAGGCATGAAAGTGTCTGCAGAAGCTTCTCTGGTCGTTGGCAACACAAGCAACTAACAAGACTTGTGTTTTGATCAACTCCAGAAAGCAAACTATAGAAACCAAAAGCAGAGATCACAGTTCACTCTGTAAAGGAAATCTTTATGTTACATAGCTCTATCACAGAAACTTAGTAAATTAGGCAGTAACAGCTTTAGTTCTCCTTCTATGGACATGAAAAACACCAACCGGTGCAGCGTAAAAGCCAGTAATGGATAAGGCAAGAGAGGGTCTGCAGCAGCTTCTCTGCTGGTTGGCAGCACAAACAACTAACATGACTTGTGTTTTCATCAACTCCAGAAAGCAAGCCATGGAAACCAAAAGCAGAGATCACAGTTCACTCTGTAAAGCAAATCTTTATGTTACATAGCTCTTACATGGAACTCTATCAAATTAGGCAATACCAGCTTTGGTCTTGCTCTATAGACATGGGAAACACTAACTGGTACAGAGTGTAAGCAAGTAAAGCATAAGGCATGAAAGTGTCTGCAGCAGCTTCTCTGGTGTTGGCAACACAAGCAACTAACAAGACTTGTGTTTTGATCAACTCCAGAAAGCAAACCATAGGAACCAAAAGCAGAGATCACAGTTCACTCTGTAAAGCAAATCTTTATGTTACGTAGCTCTATCACAGAAACTTAGTATATTAGGCAGTAACAGCTTTAGTTCTCCTTCTATGGACATGAAAGACACCAAAGGTGCAGCGTAAAAGCCAGTAATGGATAAGGCAAGAGAGGGTCTGCAGCAGCTTCTCTGCTGGTTGGCAGCACAAGCAACTAACAAGACTTGTGTTTTCATCAACTCCAGAAAGCAAGCCATGGAAACCAAAAGCAGAGATCACTGTTCACTCTGAAAAGCAAATCTTAATGTTACATAGCTCTTACATGGAACTCTATCAAATTAGGCAATACCAGCTTTGGTCTTGCTCTATAGACATGGGAAACACTAACTGGTACAGAGTGTAAGCAAGTAAAGCATAAGGCATGAAAGTGTCTGCAGCAGCTTCTCTGGTGGTTGGCAACACAAGCAACTAACAAGACTTGTGTTTTGATCAACTCCAGAAAGCAAACCATGGAAACCAAAAGCAGAGATCACTGTTCACTCTGTAAAGCAAATCTTTATGTTACATAGCTCTATCACAGAAACTTAGTAAATTAGGCAGTAACAGCTTTAGTTCTCCTCCTATGGACAAGAAAGACACCAACCAGTGCAGCGTAAAAGCATATAATGGATAAAGCAAGGGAGTGACTGCAGCAGCTTCTCTGCTGGTTGGCAGCACAAGCAACTAACATGACTTGTGTTTTCATCAACTCCAGAAAGCAAGCCATGGAAACCAAAAGCAGAGATCACTGTTCACTCTGAAAAGCAAATCTTTATGTTACATAGCTCTTACATGGAACTCTACCAAATTAGGCAATACCAGCTTTGGTCTTGCTCTATAGACATGGGAAACACTAACTGGTACAGAGTGTAAGCAAGGAAAGCACAAGGCATGAAAGTGTCTGCAGAAGCTTCTCTGGTGGTTGGCAACACAAGCAACTAACAAGACTTGTGTTTTGATCAACTCCAGAAAGCAAACCATAGAAACCAAAAGCAGAGATCACTGTTCACTCTGAAAAGCAAATCTTTATGTTACATAGCTCTTACATGGAACTCTACCAAATTAGGCAATACCAGCTTTGGTCTTGCTCTATAGACATGGGAAACACTAACTGGTACAGAGTGTAAGCAAAGAAAGCATAAGGCATGAAAGTGTCTGCAGCAGCTTCTCTGGTGGTTGGCAACACAAGCAACTAACAAGACATGTGTTTTGATCAACTCCAGAAAGCAAACTATAGAAACCAAAAGCAGAGATCACAGTTCGCTCTGTAAAGCAAATCTTTATGTTACATAGCTCTTACATGGAACTCTATCAAATTAGGCAATACCAGCTTTGGTCTTGCTCTATAGACATGGGAAACACTAACTGGTACAGAGTGTAAGCAAGTAAAGCATAAGGCATGAAAGTGTCTGCAGCAGCTTCTCTGGTGGTTGGCAACACAAGCAACTAACAAGACTTGTGTTTTGATCAACTCCAGAAAGCAAACTATAGAAACCAAAAGCAGAGATCACAGTTCACTCTGTAAAGCAAATCTTTATGTTACATAGCTCTATCACAGAAACTTAGTAAATTAGGCAGTAACAGCTTTAGTTCTCCTTCTATGGACATGAAAGACACCAAAGGTGCAGCGTAAAAGCCAGTAATGGATAAGGCAAGAGAGGGTCTGCAGCAGCTTCTCTGCTGGATGGCAGCTCAAACAACTAACAAGACTTGTGTTTTCATCAACTCCAGAAAGCAAGCCATGGAAACCAAAAGCAGAGATCACTGTTCACTCTGAAAAGCAAATCTTTATGTTACATAGCTCTTACATGGAACTCTATCAAATTAGGCAATACCAGCTTTGGTCTTGCTCTATAGACATGGGAAACACTAACTGGTACAGAGTGTAAGCAAAGAAAGCATAAGGCATGAAAGTGTCTGCAGCAGCTTCTCTGCTGGTTGGCAGCACAAGCAACTAACAAAACTTGTGTTTTGATCAACTCCAGAAAGCAAACTATAGAAACCAAAAGCAGAGATCACAGTTCGCTCTGTAAAGCAAATCTTTATGTTACATAGCTCTTACATGGAACTCTATCAAATTAGGCAATACCAGCTTTGGTCTTGCTCTATAGACATGGGAAACACTAACTGGTACAGAGTGTAAGCAAGGAAAGCATAAGGCATGAAAGTGTCTGCAGCAGCTTCTCTGGTGGTTGGCAACACAAGCAACTAACAAGACTTGTGTTTTGATCAACTCCAGAAAGCAAACCATAGAAACCAAAAGCAGAGATCACTGTTCACTCTGAAAAGCAAATCTTTATGTTACGTAGCTCTATCACAGAAACTTAGTATATTAGGCAGTAACAGCTTTAGTTCTCCTTCTATGGACATGAAAGACACCAAAGGTGCAGCGTAAAAGCCAGTAATGGATAAGGCAAGAGAGGGTCTGCAGCAGCTTCTCTGCTGGTTGGCAGCACAAGCAACTAACAAGACTTGTGTTTTCATCAACTCCAGAAAGCAAGCCATGGAAACCAAAAGCAGAGATCACTGTTCACTCTGAAAAGCAAATCTTAATGTTACATAGCTCTTACATGGAACTCTATCAAATTAGGCAATACCAGCTTTGGTCTTGCTCTATAGACATGGGAAACACTAACTGGTACAGAGTGTAAGCAAGTAAAGCATAAGGCATGAAAGTGTCTGCAGCAGCTTCTCTGGTGGTTGGCAACACAAGCAACTAACAAGACTTGTGTTTTGATCAACTCCAGAAAGCAAACCATGGAAACCAAAAGCAGAGATCACTGTTCACTCTGTAAAGCAAATCTTTATGTTACATAGCTCTATCACAGAAACTTAGTAAATTAGGCAGTAACAGCTTTAGTTCTCCTCCTATGGACAAGAAAGACACCAACCAGTGCAGCGTAAAAGCATATAATGGATAAAGCAAGGGAGTGACTGCAGCAGCTTCTCTGCTGGTTGGCAGCACAAGCAACTAACATGACTTGTGTTTTCATCAACTCCAGAAAGCAAGCCATGGAAACCAAAAGCAGAGATCACTGTTCACTCTGAAAAGCAAATCTTTATGTTACATAGCTCTTACATGGAACTCTACCAAATTAGGCAATACCAGCTTTGGTCTTGCTCTATAGACATGGGAAACACTAACTGGTACAGAGTGTAAGCAAGGAAAGCACAAGGCATGAAAGTGTCTGCAGAAGCTTCTCTGGTGGTTGGCAACACAAGCAACTAACAAGACTTGTGTTTTGATCAACTCCAGAAAGCAAACCATAGAAACCAAAAGCAGAGATCACTGTTCACTCTGAAAAGCAAATCTTTATGTTACATAGCTCTTACATGGAACTCTACCAAATTAGGCAATACCAGCTTTGGTCTTGCTCTATAGACATGGGAAACACTAACTGGTACAGAGTGTAAGCAAAGAAAGCATAAGGCATGAAAGTGTCTGCAGCAGCTTCTCTGGTGGTTGGCAACACAAGCAACTAACAAGACATGTGTTTTGATCAACTCCAGAAAGCAAACTATAGAAACCAAAAGCAGAGATCACAGTTCGCTCTGTAAAGCAAATCTTTATGTTACATAGCTCTTACATGGAACTCTATCAAATTAGGCAATACCAGCTTTGGTCTTGCTCTATAGACATGGGAAACACTAACTGGTACAGAGTGTAAGCAAGTAAAGCATAAGGCATGAAAGTGTCTGCAGCAGCTTCTCTGGTGGTTGGCAACACAAGCAACTAACAAGACTTGTGTTTTGATCAACTCCAGAAAGCAAACTATAGAAACCAAAAGCAGAGATCACAGTTCACTCTGTAAAGCAAATCTTTATGTTACATAGCTCTATCACAGAAACTTAGTAAATTAGGCAGTAACAGCTTTAGTTCTCCTTCTATGGACATGAAAGACACCAAAGGTGCAGCGTAAAAGCCAGTAATGGATAAGGCAAGAGAGGGTCTGCAGCAGCTTCTCTGCTGGATGGCAGCTCAAACAACTAACAAGACTTGTGTTTTCATCAACTCCAGAAAGCAAGCCATGGAAACCAAAAGCAGAGATCACTGTTCACTCTGAAAAGCAAATCTTTATGTTACATAGCTCTTACATGGAACTCTATCAAATTAGGCAATACCAGCTTTGGTCTTGCTCTATAGACATGGGAAACACTAACTGGTACAGAGTGTAAGCAAAGAAAGCATAAGGCATGAAAGTGTCTGCAGCAGCTTCTCTGCTGGTTGGCAGCACAAGCAACTAACAAAACTTGTGTTTTGATCAACTCCAGAAAGCAAACTATAGAAACCAAAAGCAGAGATCACAGTTCGCTCTGTAAAGCAAATCTTTATGTTACATAGCTCTTACATGGAACTCTATCAAATTAGGCAATACCAGCTTTGGTCTTGCTCTATAGACATGGGAAACACTAACTGGTACAGAGTGTAAGCAAGGAAAGCATAAGGCATGAAAGTGTCTGCAGCAGCTTCTCTGGTGGTTGGCAACACAAGCAACTAACAAGACTTGTGTTTTGATCAACTCCAGAAAGCAAACCATAGAAACCAAAAGCAGAGATCACTGTTCACTCTGAAAAGCAAATCTTTATGTTACGTAGCTCTATCACAGAAACTTAGTATATTAGGCAGTAACAGCTTTAGTTCTCCTTCTATGGACATGAAAGACACCAAAGGTGCAGCGTAAAAGCCAGTAATGGATAAGGCAAGAGAGGGTCTGCAGCAGCTTCTCTGCTGGTTGGCAGCACAAGCAACTAACAAGACTTGTGTTTTCATCAACTCCAGAAAGCAAGCCATGGAAACCAAAAGCAGAGATCACTGTTCACTCTGAAAAGCAAATCTTAATGTTACATAGCTCTTACATGGAACTCTATCAAATTAGGCAATACCAGCTTTGGTCTTGCTCTATAGACATGGGAAACACTAACTGGTACAGAGTGTAAGCAAGTAAAGCATAAGGCATGAAAGTGTCTGCAGCAGCTTCTCTGGTGGTTGGCAACACAAGCAACTAACAAGACTTGTGTTTTGATCAACTCCAGAAAGCAAACCATGGAAACCAAAAGCAGAGATCACTGTTCACTCTGTAAAGCAAATCTTTATGTTACATAGCTCTATCACAGAAACTTAGTAAATTAGGCAGTAACAGCTTTAGTTCTCCTCCTATGGACAAGAAAGACACCAACCAGTGCAGCGTAAAAGCATATAATGGATAAAGCAAGGGAGTGACTGCAGCAGCTTCTCTGCTGGTTGGCAGCACAAGCAACTAACATGACTTGTGTTTTCATCAACTCCAGAAAGCAAGCCATGGAAACCAAAAGCAGAGATCACTGTTCACTCTGAAAAGCAAATCTTTATGTTACATAGCTCTTACATGGAACTCTACCAAATTAGGCAATACCAGCTTTGGTCTTGCTCTATAGACATGGGAAACACTAACTGGTACAGAGTGTAAGCAAGGAAAGCACAAGGCATGAAAGTGTCTGCAGAAGCTTCTCTGGTGGTTGGCAACACAAGCAACTAACAAGACTTGTGTTTTGATCAACTCCAGAAAGCAAACCATAGAAACCAAAAGCAGAGATCATTGTTCACTCTGAAAAGCAAATCTTTATGTTACATAGCTCTTACATGGAACTCTACCAAATTAGGCAATACCAGCTTTGGTCTTGCTCTATAGACATGGGAAACACTAACTGGTACAGAGTGTAAGCAAAGAAAGCATAAGGCATGAAAGTGTCTGCAGCAGCTTCTCTGGTGGTTGGCAACACAAGCAACTAACAAGACTTGTGTTTTGATCAACTCCAGAAAGCAAACTATAGAAACCAAAAGCAGAGATCACAGTTCACTCTGTAAAGCAAATCTTTATGTTACATAGCTCTATCACAGAAACTTAGTAAATTAGGCAGTAACAGCTTTAGTTCTCCTCCTATGGACAAGAAAGACACCAACCAGTGCAGCGTAAAAGCATATAATGGATAAAGCAAGGGAGTGACTGCAGCAGCTTCTCTGCTGGTTGGCAACACAAGCAACTAACAAGACTTGTGTTTTCATCAACTCCAGAAAGCAAGCCATGGAAACCAAAAGCAGAGATCACTGTTCACTCTGAAAAGCAAATCTTTATGTTTCATAGCTCTTACATGGAACTCTACCAAATTAGGCAATACCAGCTTTGGTCTTGCTCTATATACATGGGAAACACTAACTGGTACAGAGTGTAAGCAAGGAAAGCATAAGGCATGAAAGTGTCTGCAGAAGCTTCTCTGGTCGTTGGCAACACAAGCAACTAACAAGACTTGTGTTTTGATCAACTCCAGAAAGCAAACTATAGAAACCAAAAGCAGAGATCACAGTTCACTCTGTAAAGGAAATCTTTATGTTACATAGCTCTATCACAGAAACTTAGTAAATTAGGCAGTAACAGCTTTAGTTCTCCTTCTATGGACATGAAAAACACCAACCGGTGCAGCGTAAAAGCCAGTAATGGATAAGGCAAGAGAGGGTCTGCAGCAGCTTCTCTGCTGGTTGGCAGCACAAACAACTAACATGACTTGTGTTTTCATCAACTCCAGAAAGCAAGCCATGGAAACCAAAAGCAGAGATCACAGTTCACTCTGTAAAGCAAATCTTTATGTTACATAGCTCTTACATGGAACTCTATCAAATTAGGCAATACCAGCTTTGGTCTTGCTCTATAGACATGGGAAACACTAACTGGTACAGAGTGTAAGCAAGTAAAGCATAAGGCATGAAAGTGTCTGCAGCAGCTTCTCTGGTGTTGGCAACACAAGCAACTAACAAGACTTGTGTTTTGATCAACTCCAGAAAGCAAACCATAGGAACCAAAAGCAGAGATCACAGTTCACTCTGTAAAGCAAATCTTTATGTTACGTAGCTCTATCACAGAAACTTAGTATATTAGGCAGTAACAGCTTTAGTTCTCCTTCTATGGACATGAAAGACACCAAAGGTGCAGCGTAAAAGCCAGTAATGGATAAGGCAAGAGAGGGTCTGCAGCAGCTTCTCTGCTGGTTGGCAGCACAAGCAACTAACAAGACTTGTGTTTTCATCAACTCCAGAAAGCAAGCCATGGAAACCAAAAGCAGAGATCACTGTTCACTCTGAAAAGCAAATCTTAATGTTACATAGCTCTTACATGGAACTCTATCAAATTAGGCAATACCAGCTTTGGTCTTGCTCTATAGACATGGGAAACACTAACTGGTACAGAGTGTAAGCAAGTAAAGCATAAGGCATGAAAGTGTCTGCAGCAGCTTCTCTGGTGGTTGGCAACACAAGCAACTAACAAGACTTGTGTTTTGATCAACTCCAGAAAGCAAACCATGGAAACCAAAAGCAGAGATCACTGTTCACTCTGTAAAGCAAATCTTTATGTTACATAGCTCTATCACAGAAACTTAGTAAATTAGGCAGTAACAGCTTTAGTTCTCCTCCTATGGACAAGAAAGACACCAACCAGTGCAGCGTAAAAGCATATAATGGATAAAGCAAGGGAGTGACTGCAGCAGCTTCTCTGCTGGTTGGCAGCACAAGCAACTAACATGACTTGTGTTTTCATCAACTCCAGAAAGCAAGCCATGGAAACCAAAAGCAGAGATCACTGTTCACTCTGAAAAGCAAATCTTTATGTTACATAGCTCTTACATGGAACTCTACCAAATTAGGCAATACCAGCTTTGGTCTTGCTCTATAGACATGGGAAACACTAACTGGTACAGAGTGTAAGCAAGGAAAGCACAAGGCATGAAAGTGTCTGCAGAAGCTTCTCTGGTGGTTGGCAACACAAGCAACTAACAAGACTTGTGTTTTGATCAACTCCAGAAAGCAAACCATAGAAACCAAAAGCAGAGATCACTGTTCACTCTGAAAAGCAAATCTTTATGTTACATAGCTCTTACATGGAACTCTACCAAATTAGGCAATACCAGCTTTGGTCTTGCTCTATAGACATGGGAAACACTAACTGGTACAGAGTGTAAGCAAAGAAAGCATAAGGCATGAAAGTGTCTGCAGCAGCTTCTCTGGTGGTTGGCAACACAAGCAACTAACAAGACATGTGTTTTGATCAACTCCAGAAAGCAAACTATAGAAACCAAAAGCAGAGATCACAGTTCGCTCTGTAAAGCAAATCTTTATGTTACATAGCTCTTACATGGAACTCTATCAAATTAGGCAATACCAGCTTTGGTCTTGCTCTATAGACATGGGAAACACTAACTGGTACAGAGTGTAAGCAAGTAAAGCATAAGGCATGAAAGTGTCTGCAGCAGCTTCTCTGGTGGTTGGCAACACAAGCAACTAACAAGACTTGTGTTTTGATCAACTCCAGAAAGCAAACTATAGAAACCAAAAGCAGAGATCACAGTTCACTCTGTAAAGCAAATCTTTATGTTACATAGCTCTATCACAGAAACTTAGTAAATTAGGCAGTAACAGCTTTAGTTCTCCTTCTATGGACATGAAAGACACTAAAGGTGCAGCGTAAAAGCCAGTAATGGATAAGGCAAGAGAGGGTCTGCAGCAGCTTCTCTGCTGGATGGCAGCTCAAACAACTAACAAGACTTGTGTTTTCATCAACTCCAGAAAGCAAGCCATGGAAACCAAAAGCAGAGATCACTGTTCACTCTGAAAAGCAAATCTTTATGTTACATAGCTCTTACATGGAACTCTACCAAATTAGGCAATACCAGCTTTGGTCTTGCTCTATATACATGGGAAACACTAACTGGTACAGAGTGTAAGCAAGGAAAGCATAAGGCATGAAAGTGTCTGCAGAAGCTTCTCTGGTCGTTGGCAACACAAGCAACTAACAAGACTTGTGTTTTGATCAACTCCAGAAAGCAAACTATAGAAACCAAAAGCAGAGATCACAGTTCACTCTGTAAAGGAAATCTTTATGTTACATAGCTCTATCACAGAAACTTAGTAAATTAGGCAGTAACAGCTTTAGTTCTCCTTCTATGGACATGAAAAACACCAACCGGTGCAGCGTAAAAGCCAGTAATGGATAAGGCAAGAGAGGGTCTGCAGCAGCTTCTCTGCTGGTTGGCAGCACAAACAACTAACATGACTTGTGTTTTCATCAACTCCAGAAAGCAAGCCATGGAAACCAAAAGCAGAGATCACAGTTCACTCTGTAAAGCAAATCTTTATGTTACATAGCTCTTACATGGAACTCTATCAAATTAGGCAATACCAGCTTTGGTCTTGCTCTATAGACATGGGAAACACTAACTGGTACAGAGTGTAAGCAAGTAAAGCATAAGGCATGAAAGTGTCTGCAGCAGCTTCTCTGGTGTTGGCAACACAAGCAACTAACAAGACTTGTGTTTTGATCAACTCCAGAAAGCAAACCATAGGAACCAAAAGCAGAGATCACAGTTCACTCTGTAAAGCAAATCTTTATGTTACGTAGCTCTATCACAGAAACTTAGTATATTAGGCAGTAACAGCTTTAGTTCTCCTTCTATGGACATGAAAGACACCAAAGGTGCAGCGTAAAAGCCAGTAATGGATAAGGCAAGAGAGGTTCTGCAGCAGCTTCTCTGCTGGTTGGCAGCACAAGCAACTAACAAGACTTGTGTTTTCATCAACTCCAGAAAGCAAGCCATGGAAACCAAAAGCAGAGATCACTGTTCACTCTGAAAAGCAAATCTTAATGTTACATAGCTCTTACATGGAACTCTATCAAATTAGGCAATACCAGCTTTGGTCTTGCTCTATAGACATGGGAAACACTAACTGGTACAGAGTGTAAGCAAGTAAAGCATAAGGCATGAAAGTGTCTGCAGCAGCTTCTCTGGTGGTTGGCAACACAAGCAACTAACAAGACTTGTGTTTTGATCAACTCCAGAAAGCAAACCATGGAAACCAAAAGCAGAGATCACTGTTCACTCTGTAAAGCAAATCTTTATGTTACATAGCTCTATCACAGAAACTTAGTAAATTAGGCAGTAACAGCTTTAGTTCTCCTCCTATGGACAAGAAAGACACCAACCAGTGCAGCGTAAAAGCATATAATGGATAAAGCAAGGGAGTGACTGCAGCAGCTTCTCTGCTGGTTGGCAGCACAAGCAACTAACATGACTTGTGTTTTCATCAACTCCAGAAAGCAAGCCATGGAAACCAAAAGCAGAGATCACTGTTCACTCTGAAAAGCAAATCTTTATGTTACATAGCTCTTACATGGAACTCTACCAAATTAGGCAATACCAGCTTTGGTCTTGCTCTATAGACATGGGAAACACTAACTGGTACAGAGTGTAAGCAAGGAAAGCACAAGGCATGAAAGTGTCTGCAGAAGCTTCTCTGGTGGTTGGCAACACAAGCAACTAACAAGACTTGTGTTTTGATCAACTCCAGAAAGCAAACCATAGAAACCAAAAGCAGAGATCACTGTTCACTCTGAAAAGCAAATCTTTATGTTACATAGCTCTTACATGGAACTCTACCAAATTAGGCAATACCAGCTTTGGTCTTGCTCTATAGACATGGGAAACACTAACTGGTACAGAGTGTAAGCAAAGAAAGCATAAGGCATGAAAGTGTCTGCAGCAGCTTCTCTGGTGGTTGGCAACACAAGCAACTAACAAGACATGTGTTTTGATCAACTCCAGAAAGCAAACTATAGAAACCAAAAGCAGAGATCACAGTTCGCTCTGTAAAGCAAATCTTTATGTTACATAGCTCTTACATGGAACTCTATCAAATTAGGCAATACCAGCTTTGGTCTTGCTCTATAGACATGGGAAACACTAACTGGTACAGAGTGTAAGCAAGTAAAGCATAAGGCATGAAAGTGTCTGCAGCAGCTTCTCTGGTGGTTGGCAACACAAGCAACTAACAAGACTTGTGTTTTGATCAACTCCAGAAAGCAAACTATAGAAACCAAAAGCAGAGATCACAGTTCACTCTGTAAAGCAAATCTTTATGTTACATAGCTCTATCACAGAAACTTAGTAAATTAGGCAGTAACAGCTTTAGTTCTCCTCCTATGGACAAGAAAGACACCAACCAGTGCAGCGTAAAAGCATATAATGGATAAAGCAAGGGAGTGACTGCAGCAGCTTCTCTGCTGGTTGGCAGCACAAGCAACTAACATGACTTGTGTTTTCATCAACTCCAGAAAGCAAGCCATGGAAACCAAAAGCAGAGATCACTGTTCACTCTGAAAAGCAAATCTTTATGTTACATAGCTCTTACATGGAACTCTACCAAATTAGGCAATACCAGCTTTGGTCTTGCTCTATAGACATGGGAAACACTAACTGGTACAGAGTGTAAGCAAGGAAAGCACAAGGCATGAAAGTGTCTGCAGAAGCTTCTCTGGTGGTTGGCAACACAAGCAACTAACAAGACTTGTGTTTTGATCAACTCCAGAAAGCAAACCATAGAAACCAAAAGCAGAGATCACTGTTCACTCTGAAAAGCAAATCTTTATGTTACATAGCTCTTACATGGAACTCTACCAAATTAGGCAATACCAGCTTTGGTCTTGCTCTATAGACATGGGAAACACTAACTGGTACAGAGTGTAAGCAAAGAAAGCATAAGGCATGAAAGTGTCTGCAGCAGCTTCTCTGGTGGTTGGCAACACAAGCAACTAACAAGACATGTGTTTTGATCAACTCCAGAAAGCAAACTATAGAAACCAAAAGCAGAGATCACAGTTCGCTCTGTAAAGCAAATCTTTATGTTACATAGCTCTTACATGGAACTCTATCAAATTAGGCAATACCAGCTTTGGTCTTGCTCTATAGACATGGGAAACACTAACTGGTACAGAGTGTAAGCAAGTAAAGCATAAGGCATGAAAGTGTCTGCAGCAGCTTCTCTGGTGGTTGGCAACACAAGCAACTAACAAGACTTGTGTTTTGATCAACTCCAGAAAGCAAACTATAGAAACCAAAAGCAGAGATCACAGTTCACTCTGTAAAGCAAATCTTTATGTTACATAGCTCTATCACAGAAACTTAGTAAATTAGGCAGTAACAGCTTTAGTTCTCCTTCTATGGACATGAAAGACACTAAAGGTGCAGCGTAAAAGCCAGTAATGGATAAGGCAAGAGAGGGTCTGCAGCAGCTTCTCTGCTGGATGGCAGCTCAAACAACTAACAAGACTTGTGTTTTCATCAACTCCAGAAAGCAAGCCATGGAAACCAAAAGCAGAGATCACTGTTCACTCTGAAAAGCAAATCTTTATGTTACATAGCTCTTACATGGAACTCTACCAAATTAGGCAATACCAGCTTTGGTCTTGCTCTATATACATGGGAAACACTAACTGGTACAGAGTGTAAGCAAGGAAAGCATAAGGCATGAAAGTGTCTGCAGAAGCTTCTCTGGTCGTTGGCAACACAAGCAACTAACAAGACTTGTGTTTTGATCAACTCCAGAAAGCAAACTATAGAAACCAAAAGCAGAGATCACAGTTCACTCTGTAAAGGAAATCTTTATGTTACATAGCTCTATCACAGAAACTTAGTAAATTAGGCAGTAACAGCTTTAGTTCTCCTTCTATGGACATGAAAAACACCAACCGGTGCAGCGTAAAAGCCAGTAATGGATAAGGCAAGAGAGGGTCTGCAGCAGCTTCTCTGCTGGTTGGCAGCACAAACAACTAACATGACTTGTGTTTTCATCAACTCCAGAAAGCAAGCCATGGAAACCAAAAGCAGAGATCACAGTTCACTCTGTAAAGCAAATCTTTATGTTACATAGCTCTTACATGGAACTCTATCAAATTAGGCAATACCAGCTTTGGTCTTGCTCTATAGACATGGGAAACACTAACTGGTACAGAGTGTAAGCAAGTAAAGCATAAGGCATGAAAGTGTCTGCAGCAGCTTCTCTGGTGTTGGCAACACAAGCAACTAACAAGACTTGTGTTTTGATCAACTCCAGAAAGCAAACCATAGGAACCAAAAGCAGAGATCACAGTTCACTCTGTAAAGCAAATCTTTATGTTACGTAGCTCTATCACAGAAACTTAGTATATTAGGCAGTAACAGCTTTAGTTCTCCTTCTATGGACATGAAAGACACCAAAGGTGCAGCGTAAAAGCCAGTAATGGATAAGGCAAGAGAGGTTCTGCAGCAGCTTCTCTGCTGGTTGGCAGCACAAGCAACTAACAAGACTTGTGTTTTCATCAACTCCAGAAAGCAAGCCATGGAAACCAAAAGCAGAGATCACTGTTCACTCTGAAAAGCAAATCTTAATGTTACATAGCTCTTACATGGAACTCTATCAAATTAGGCAATACCAGCTTTGGTCTTGCTCTATAGACATGGGAAACACTAACTGGTACAGAGTGTAAGCAAGTAAAGCATAAGGCATGAAAGTGTCTGCAGCAGCTTCTCTGGTGGTTGGCAACACAAGCAACTAACAAGACTTGTGTTTTGATCAACTCCAGAAAGCAAACCATGGAAACCAAAAGCAGAGATCACTGTTCACTCTGTAAAGCAAATCTTTATGTTACATAGCTCTATCACAGAAACTTAGTAAATTAGGCAGTAACAGCTTTAGTTCTCCTCCTATGGACAAGAAAGACACCAACCAGTGCAGCGTAAAAGCATATAATGGATAAAGCAAGGGAGTGACTGCAGCAGCTTCTCTGCTGGTTGGCAGCACAAGCAACTAACATGACTTGTGTTTTCATCAACTCCAGAAAGCAAGCCATGGAAACCAAAAGCAGAGATCACTGTTCACTCTGAAAAGCAAATCTTTATGTTACATAGCTCTTACATGGAACTCTACCAAATTAGGCAATACCAGCTTTGGTCTTGCTCTATAGACATGGGAAACACTAACTGGTACAGAGTGTAAGCAAGGAAAGCACAAGGCATGAAAGTGTCTGCAGAAGCTTCTCTGGTGGTTGGCAACACAAGCAACTAACAAGACTTGTGTTTTGATCAACTCCAGAAAGCAAACCATAGAAACCAAAAGCAGAGATCACTGTTCACTCTGAAAAGCAAATCTTTATGTTACATAGCTCTTACATGGAACTCTACCAAATTAGGCAATACCAGCTTTGGTCTTGCTCTATAGACATGGGAAACACTAACTGGTACAGAGTGTAAGCAAAGAAAGCATAAGGCATGAAAGTGTCTGCAGCAGCTTCTCTGGTGGTTGGCAACACAAGCAACTAACAAGACATGTGTTTTGATCAACTCCAGAAAGCAAACTATAGAAACCAAAAGCAGAGATCACAGTTCGCTCTGTAAAGCAAATCTTTATGTTACATAGCTCTTACATGGAACTCTATCAAATTAGGCAATACCAGCTTTGGTCTTGCTCTATAGACATGGGAAACACTAACTGGTACAGAGTGTAAGCAAGTAAAGCATAAGGCATGAAAGTGTCTGCAGCAGCTTCTCTGGTGGTTGGCAACACAAGCAACTAACAAGACTTGTGTTTTGATCAACTCCAGAAAGCAAACTATAGAAACCAAAAGCAGAGATCACAGTTCACTCTGTAAAGCAAATCTTTATGTTACATAGCTCTATCACAGAAACTTAGTAAATTAGGCAGTAACAGCTTTAGTTCTCCTTCTATGGACATGAAAGACACTAAAGGTGCAGCGTAAAAGCCAGTAATGGATAAGGCAAGAGAGGGTCTGCAGCAGCTTCTCTGCTGGATGGCAGCTCAAACAACTAACAAGACTTGTGTTTTCATCAACTCCAGAAAGCAAGCCATGGAAACCAAAAGCAGAGATCACTGTTCACTCTGAAAAGCAAATCTTTATGTTACATAGCTCTTACATGGAACTCTATCAAATTAGGCAATACCAGCTTTGGTCTTGCTCTATAGACATGGGAAACACTAACTGGTACAGAGTGTAAGCAAAGAAAGCATAAGGCATGAAAGTGTCTGCAGCAGCTTCTCTGCTGGTTGGCAGCACAAGCAACTAACAAAACTTGTGTTTTGATCAACTCCAGAAAGCAAACTATAGAAACCAAAAGCAGAGATCACAGTTCGCTCTGTAAAGCAAATCTTTATGTTACATAGCTCTTACATGGAACTCTATCAAATTAGGCAATACCAGCTTTGGTCTTGCTCTATAGACATGGGAAACACTAACTGGTACAGAGTGTAAGCAAGGAAAGCATAAGGCATGAAAGTGTCTGCAGCAGCTTCTCTGGTGGTTGGCAACACAAGCAACTAACAAGACTTGTGTTTTGATCAACTCCAGAAAGCAAACCATAGAAACCAAAAGCAGAGATCACTGTTCACTCTGAAAAGCAAATCTTTATGTTACGTAGCTCTATCACAGAAACTTAGTATATTAGGCAGTAACAGCTTTAGTTCTCCTTCTATGGACATGAAAGACACCAAAGGTGCAGCGTAAAAGCCAGTAATGGATAAGGCAAGAGAGGGTCTGCAGCAGCTTCTCTGCTGGTTGGCAGCACAAGCAACTAACAAGACTTGTGTTTTCATCAACTCCAGAAAGCAAGCCATGGAAACCAAAAGCAGAGATCACTGTTCACTCTGAAAAGCAAATCTTAATGTTACATAGCTCTTACATGGAACTCTATCAAATTAGGCAATACCAGCTTTGGTCTTGCTCTATAGACATGGGAAACACTAACTGGTACAGAGTGTAAGCAAGTAAAGCATAAGGCATGAAAGTGTCTGCAGCAGCTTCTCTGGTGGTTGGCAACACAAGCAACTAACAAGACTTGTGTTTTGATCAACTCCAGAAAGCAAACCATGGAAACCAAAAGCAGAGATCACTGTTCACTCTGTAAAGCAAATCTTTATGTTACATAGCTCTATCACAGAAACTTAGTAAATTAGGCAGTAACAGCTTTAGTTCTCCTCCTATGGACAAGAAAGACACCAACCAGTGCAGCGTAAAAGCATATAATGGATAAAGCAAGGGAGTGACTGCAGCAGCTTCTCTGCTGGTTGGCAGCACAAGCAACTAACATGACTTGTGTTTTCATCAACTCCAGAAAGCAAGCCATGGAAACCAAAAGCAGAGATCACTGTTCACTCTGAAAAGCAAATCTTTATGTTACATAGCTCTTACATGGAACTCTACCAAATTAGGCAATACCAGCTTTGGTCTTGCTCTATAGACATGGGAAACACTAACTGGTACAGAGTGTAAGCAAGGAAAGCACAAGGCATGAAAGTGTCTGCAGAAGCTTCTCTGGTGGTTGGCAACACAAGCAACTAACAAGACTTGTGTTTTGATCAACTCCAGAAAGCAAACCATAGAAACCAAAAGCAGAGATCACTGTTCACTCTGAAAAGCAAATCTTTATGTTACATAGCTCTTACATGGAACTCTACCAAATTAGGCAATACCAGCTTTGGTCTTGCTCTATAGACATGGGAAACACTAACTGGTACAGAGTGTAAGCAAAGAAAGCATAAGGCATGAAAGTGTCTGCAGCAGCTTCTCTGGTGGTTGGCAACACAAGCAACTAACAAGACTTGTGTTTTGATCAACTCCAGAAAGCAAACTATAGAAACCAAAAGCAGAGATCACAGTTCGCTCTGTAAAGCAAATCTTTATGTTACATAGCTCTTACATGGAACTCTATCAAATTAGGCAATACCAGCTTTGGTCTTGCTCTATAGACATGGGAAACACTAACTGGTACAGAGTGTAAGCAAGTAAAGCATAAGGCATGAAAGTGTCTGCAGCAGCTTCTCTGGTGGTTGGCAACACAAGCAACTAACAAGACTTGTGTTTTGATCAACTCCAGAAAGCAAACTATAGAAACCAAAAGCAGAGATCACAGTTCACTCTGTAAAGCAAATCTTTATGTTACATAGCTCTATCACAGAAACTTAGTAAATTAGGCAGTAACAGCTTTAGTTCTCCTCCTATGGACAAGAAAGACACCAACCAGTGCAGCGTAAAAGCATATAATGGATAAAGCAAGGGAGTGACTGCAGCAGCTTCTCTGCTGGTTGGCAACACAAGCAACTAACAAGACTTGTGTTTTCATCAACTCCAGAAAGCAAGCCATGGAAACCAAAAGCAGAGATCACTGTTCACTCTGAAAAGCAAATCTTTATGTTACATAGCTCTTACATGGAACTCTACCAAATTAGGCAATACCAGCTTTGGTCTTGCTCTATATACATGGGAAACACTAACTGGTACAGAGTGTAAGCAAGGAAAGCATAAGGCATGAAAGTGTCTGCAGAAGCTTCTCTGGTCGTTGGCAACACAAGCAACTAACAAGACTTGTGTTTTGATCAACTCCAGAAAGCAAACTATAGAAACCAAAAGCAGAGATCACAGTTCACTCTGTAAAGGAAATCTTTATGTTACATAGCTCTATCACAGAAACTTAGTAAATTAGGCAGTAACAGCTTTAGTTCTCCTTCTATGGACATGAAAAACACCAACCGGTGCAGCGTAAAAGCCAGTAATGGATAAGGCAAGAGAGGGTCTGCAGCAGCTTCTCTGCTGGTTGGCAGCACAAGCAACTAACAAGACTTGTGTTTTCATCAACTCCAGAAAGCAAGCCATGGAAACCAAAAGCAGAGATCACTGTTCACTCTGAAAAGCAAATCTTAATGTTACATAGCTCTTACATGGAACTCTATCAAATTAGGCAATACCAGCTTTGGTCTTGCTCTATAGACATGGGAAACACTAACTGGTACAGAGTGTAAGCAAGTAAAGCATAAGGCATGAAAGTGTCTGCAGCAGCTTCTCTGGTGGTTGGCAACACAAGCAACTAACAAGACTTGTGTTTTGATCAACTCCAGAAAGCAAACCATGGAAACCAAAAGCAGAGATCACTGTTCACTCTGTAAAGCAAATCTTTATGTTACATAGCTCTATCACAGAAACTTAGTAAATTAGGCAGTAACAGCTTTAGTTCTCCTCCTATGGACAAGAAAGACACCAACCAGTGCAGCGTAAAAGCATATAATGGATAAAGCAAGGGAGTGACTGCAGCAGCTTCTCTGCTGGTTGGCAGCACAAGCAACTAACATGACTTGTGTTTTCATCAACTCCAGAAAGCAAGCCATGGAAACCAAAAGCAGAGATCACTGTTCACTCTGAAAAGCAAATCTTTATGTTACATAGCTCTTACATGGAACTCTACCAAATTAGGCAATACCAGCTTTGGTCTTGCTCTATAGACATGGGAAACACTAACTGGTACAGAGTGTAAGCAAGGAAAGCACAAGGCATGAAAGTGTCTGCAGAAGCTTCTCTGGTGGTTGGCAACACAAGCAACTAACAAGACTTGTGTTTTGATCAACTCCAGAAAGCAAACCATAGAAACCAAAAGCAGAGATCATTGTTCACTCTGAAAAGCAAATCTTTATGTTACATAGCTCTTACATGGAACTCTACCAAATTAGGCAATACCAGCTTTGGTCTTGCTCTATAGACATGGGAAACACTAACTGGTACAGAGTGTAAGCAAAGAAAGCATAAGGCATGAAAGTGTCTGCAGCAGCTTCTCTGGTGGTTGGCAACACAAGCAACTAACAAGACTTGTGTTTTGATCAACTCCAGAAAGCAAACTATAGAAACCAAAAGCAGAGATCACAGTTCACTCTGTAAAGGAAATCTTTATGTTACATAGCTCTATCACAGAAACTTAGTAAATTAGGCAGTAACAGCTTTAGTTCTCCTTCTATGGACATGAAAAACACCAACCGGTGCAGCGTAAAAGCCAGTAATGGATAAGGCAAGAGAGGGTCTGCAGCAGCTTCTCTGCTGGTTGGCAGCACAAACAAATAACATGACTTGTGTTTTCATCAACTCCAGAAAGCAAGCCATGGAAACCAAAAGCAGAGATCACAGTTCACTCTGTAAAGCAAATCTTTATGTTACATAGCTCTTACATGGAACTCTATCAAATTAGGCAATACCAGCTTTGGTCTTGCTCTATAGACATGGGAAACACTAACTGGTACAGAGTGTAAGCAAGTAAAGCATAAGGCATGAAAGTGTCTGCAGCAGCTTCTCTGGTGGTTGGCAACACAAGCAACTAACAAGACTTGTGTTTTGATCAACTCCAGAAAGCAAACCATGGAAACCAAAAGCAGAGATCACTGTTCACTCTGTAAAGCAAATCTTTATGTTACATAGCTCTATCACAGAAACTTAGTAAATTAGGCAGCAACAGCTTTAGTTCTCCTCCTATGGACAAGAAAGACACCAACCAGTGCAGCGTAAAAGCATATAATGGATAAAGCAAGGGAGTGACTGCAGCAGCTTCTCTGCTGGTTGGCAGCACAAGCAACTAATATGACTTGTGTTTTCATCAACTCCAGAAAGCAAGCCATGGAAACCAAAAGCAGAGATCACTGTTCACTCTGAAAAGCAAATCTTTATGTTACATAGCTCTTACATGGAACTCTACCAAATTAGGCAATACCAGCTTTGGTCTTGCTCTATAGACATGGGAAACACTAACTGGTACAGAGTGTAAGCAAGGAAAGCACAAGGCATGAAAGTGTCTGCAGAAGCTTCTCTGGTGGTTGGCAACACAAGCAACTAACAAGACTTGTGTTTTGATCAACTCCAGAAAGCAAACCATAGAAACCAAAAGCAGAGATCACTGTTCACTCTGAAAAGCAAATCTTTATGTTACATAGCTCTTACATGGAACTCTACCAAATTAGGCAATACCAGCTTTGGTCTTGCTCTATAGACATGGGAAACACTAACTGGTACAGAGTGTAAGCAAAGAAAGCATAAGGCATGAAAGTGTCTGCAGCAGCTTCTCTGGTGGTTGGCAACACAAGCAACTAACAAGACATGTGTTTTGATCAACTCCAGAAAGCAAACTATAGAAACCAAAAGCAGAGATCACAGTTCGCTCTGTAAAGCAAATCTTTATGTTACATAGCTCTTACATGGAACTCTATCAAATTAGGCAATACCAGCTTTGGTCTTGCTCTATAGACATGGGAAACACTAACTGGTACAGAGTGTAAGCAAGTAAAGCATAAGGCATGAAAGTGTCTGCAGCAGCTTCTCTGCTGGTTGGCAGCACAAACAACTAACATGACTTGTGTTTTCATCAACTCCAGAAAGCAAGCCATGGAAACCAAAAGCAGAAACCACTGTTCACTCGGAAAAGCAAAGCTTTATGTTACAGTGCTCTTTCATGGAAACTTAGCAAATTAGGCAGTAACAGCTTTGGTCTTGCTCTATAGACATGAGAAACATCAACCGGTGGAGTGTCAAAGGAAAGGTTTCTGTTACATGGCTCTTTCATGGAAATCAAGCAAATTAGGAAGTACCCACCTTTATTCGTGGTCTGGTGACAAGCAAAACACATACATGTGCAAAGCGTAAACTGGTACTGCAAAAGGCAGGAAAGCGCCTTCAGCACCTTCTCTATTTCTTGGGAACACAAACAACAGACAAGACTTGTGTTTTGATCAACTCCAGAAAGCAAACTATAGAAACCAAAAGCAGAGATCACAGTTCACTCTGTAAAGCAAATCTTTATGTTACATAGCTCTATCACAGAAACTTAGTAAATTAGGCAGTAACAGCTTTAGTTCTCCTTCTATGGACATGAAAAACACCAACCGGTGCAGCGTAAAAGCCAGTAATGGATAAGGCAAGAGAGGGTCTGCAGCAGCTTCTCTGCTGGTTGGCAGCACAAACAACTAACATGACTTGTGTTTTCATCAACTCCAGAAAGCAAGCCATGGAAACCAAAAGCAGAGATCACAGTTCACTCTGTAAAGCAAATCTTTATGTTACATAGCTCTTACATAGAACTCTACCAAATTAGGCAATACCAGCTTTGGTCTTGCTCTATAGACATGGGAAACACTAACTGGTACAGAGTGTAAGCAAGTAAAGCATAAGGCATGAAAGTGTCTGCAGCAGCTTCTCTGGTGTTGGCAACACAAGCAACTAACAAGACTTGTGTTTTGATCAACTCCAGAAAGCAAACCATAGGAACCAAAAGCAGAGATCACAGTTCACTCTGTAAAGCAAATCTTTATGTTACGTAGCTCTATCACAGAAACTTAGTATATTAGGCAGTAACAGCTTTAGTTCTCCTTCTATGGACATGAAAGACACCAAAGGTGCAGCGTAAAAGCCAGTAATGGATAAGGCAAGAGAGGGTCTGCAGCAGCTTCTCTGCTGGTTGGCAGCACAAGCAACTAACAAGACTTGTGTTTTCATCAACTCCAGAAAGCAAGCCATGGAAACCAAAAGCAGAGATCACTGTTCACTCTGAAAAGCAAATCTTTATGTTACATAGCTCTTACATGGAACTCTACCAAATTAGGCAATACCAGCTTTGGTCTTGCTCTATAGACATGGGAAACACTAACTGGTACAGAGTGTAAGCAAAGAAAGCATAAGGCATGAAAGTGTCTGCAGCAGCTTCTCTGGTGGTTGGCAACACAAGCAACTAACAAGACTTGTGTTTTGATCAACTCCAGAAAGCAAACTATAGAAACCAAAAGCAGAGATCACAGTTCGCTCTGTAAAGCAAATCTTTATGTTACATAGCTCTTACATGGAACTCTATCAAATTAGGCAATACCAGCTTTGGTCTTGCTCTATAGACATGGGAAACACTAACTGGTACAGAGTGTAAGCAAGTAAAGCATAAGGCATGAAAGTGTCTGCAGCAGCTTCTCTGGTGGTTGGCAACACAAGCAACTAACAAGACTTGTGTTTTGATCAACTCCAGAAAGCAAACTATAGAAACCAAAAGCAGAGATCACAGTTCACTCTGTAAAGCAAATCTTTATGTTACATAGCTCTATCACAGAAACTTAGTAAATTAGGCAGTAACAGCTTTAGTTCTCCTCCTATGGACAAGAAAGACACCAACCAGTGCAGCGTAAAAGCATATAATGGATAAAGCAAGGGAGTGACTGCAGCAGCTTCTCTGCTGGTTGGCAACACAAGCAACTAACAAGACTTGTGTTTTCATCAACTCCAGAAAGCAAGCCATGGAAACCAAAAGCAGAGATCACTGTTCACTCTGAAAAGCAAATCTTTATGTTACATAGCTCTTACATGGAACTCTACCAAATTAGGCAATACCAGCTTTGGTCTTGCTCTATATACATGGGAAACACTAACTGGTACAGAGTGTAAGCAAGGAAAGCATAAGGCATGAAAGTGTCTGCAGAAGCTTCTCTGGTCGTTGGCAACACAAGCAACTAACAAGACTTGTGTTTTGATCAACTCCAGAAAGCAAACTATAGAAACCAAAAGCAGAGATCACAGTTCACTCTGTAAAGGAAATCTTTATGTTACATAGCTCTATCACAGAAACTTAGTAAATTAGGCAGTAACAGCTTTAGTTCTCCTTCTATGGACATGAAAAACACCAACCGGTGCAGCGTAAAAGCCAGTAATGGATAAGGCAAGAGAGGGTCTGCAGCAGCTTCTCTGCTGGTTGGCAGCACAAACAACTAACATGACTTGTGTTTTCATCAACTCCAGAAAGCAAGCCATGGAAACCAAAAGCAGAGATCACAGTTCACTCTGTAAAGCAAATCTTTATGTTACATAGCTCTTACATGGAACTCTATCAAATTAGGCAATACCAGCTTTGGTCTTGCTCTATAGACATGGGAAACACTAACTGGTACAGAGTGTAAGCAAGTAAAGCATAAGGCATGAAAGTGTCTGCAGCAGCTTCTCTGGTGTTGGCAACACAAGCAACTAACAAGACTTGTGTTTTGATCAACTCCAGAAAGCAAACCATAGGAACCAAAAGCAGAGATCACAGTTCACTCTGTAAAGCAAATCTTTATGTTACGTAGCTCTATCACAGAAACTTAGTATATTAGGCAGTAACAGCTTTAGTTCTCCTTCTATGGACATGAAAGACACCAAAGGTGCAGCGTAAAAGCCAGTAATGGATAAGGCAAGAGAGGGTCTGCAGCAGCTTCTCTGCTGGTTGGCAGCACAAGCAACTAACAAGACTTGTGTTTTCATCAACTCCAGAAAGCAAGCCATGGAAACCAAAAGCAGAGATCACTGTTCACTCTGAAAAGCAAATCTTAATGTTACATAGCTCTTACATGGAACTCTATCAAATTAGGCAATACCAGCTTTGGTCTTGCTCTATAGACATGGGAAACACTAACTGGTACAGAGTGTAAGCAAGTAAAGCATAAGGCATGAAAGTGTCTGCAGCAGCTTCTCTGGTGGTTGGCAACACAAGCAACTAACAAGACTTGTGTTTTGATCAACTCCAGAAAGCAAACCATGGAAACCAAAAGCAGAGATCACTGTTCACTCTGTAAAGCAAATCTTTATGTTACATAGCTCTATCACAGAAACTTAGTAAATTAGGCAGTAACAGCTTTAGTTCTCCTCCTATGGACAAGAAAGACACCAACCAGTGCAGCGTAAAAGCATATAATGGATAAAGCAAGGGAGTGACTGCAGCAGCTTCTCTGCTGGTTGGCAGCACAAGCAACTAACATGACTTGTGTTTTCATCAACTCCAGAAAGCAAGCCATGGAAACCAAAAGCAGAGATCACTGTTCACTCTGAAAAGCAAATCTTTATGTTACATAGCTCTTACATGGAACTCTACCAAATTAGGCAATACCAGCTTTGGTCTTGCTCTATAGACATGGGAAACACTAACTGGTACAGAGTGTAAGCAAGGAAAGCACAAGGCATGAAAGTGTCTGCAGAAGCTTCTCTGGTGGTTGGCAACACAAGCAACTAACAAGACTTGTGTTTTGATCAACTCCAGAAAGCAAACCATAGAAACCAAAAGCAGAGATCACTGTTCACTCTGAAAAGCAAATCTTTATGTTACATAGCTCTTACATGGAACTCTACCAAATTAGGCAATACCAGCTTTGGTCTTGCTCTATAGACATGGGAAACACTAACTGGTACAGAGTGTAAGCAAAGAAAGCATAAGGCATGAAAGTGTCTGCAGCAGCTTCTCTGGTGGTTGGCAACACAAGCAACTAACAAGACATGTGTTTTGATCAACTCCAGAAAGCAAATCATAGAAACCAAAAGCAGAGATCACAGTTCGCTCTGTAAAGCAAATCTTTATGTTACATAGCTCTTACATGGAACTCTATCAAATTAGGCAATACCAGCTTTGGTCTTGCTCTATAGACATGGGAAACACTAACTGGTACAGAGTGTAAGCAAGTAAAGCATAAGGCATGAAAGTGTCTGCAGCAGCTTCTCTGGTGGTTGGCAACACAAGCAACTAACAAGACTTGTGTTTTGATCAACTCCAGAAAGCAAACTATAGAAACCAAAAGCAGAGATCACAGTTCACTCTGTAAAGCAAATCTTTATGTTACATAGCTCTATCACAGAAACTTAGTAAATTAGGCAGTAACAGCTTTAGTTCTCCTTCTATGGACATGAAAGACACCAAAGGTGCAGCGTAAAAGCCAGTAATGGATAAGGCAAGAGAGGGTCTGCAGCAGCTTCTCTGCTGGATGGCAGCTCAAACAACTAACAAGACTTGTGTTTTCATCAACTCCAGAAAGCAAGCCATGGAAACCAAAAGCAGAGATCACTGTTCACTCTGAAAAGCAAATCTTTATGTTACATAGCTCTTACATGGAACTCTATCAAATTAGGCAATACCAGCTTTGGTCTTGCTCTATAGACATGGGAAACACTAACTGGTACAGAGTGTAAGCAAGTAAAGCATAAGGCATGAAAGTGTCTGCAGCAGCTTCTCTGGTGGTTGGCAACACAAGCAACTAACAAGACTTGTGTTTTGATCAACTCCAGAAAGCAAACCATGGAAACCAAAAGCAGAGATCACTGTTCACTCTGTAAAGCAAATCTTTATGTTACATAGCTCTATCACAGAAACTTAGTAAATTAGGCAGTAACAGCTTTAGTTCTCCTCCTATGGACAAGAAAGACACCAACCAGTGCAGCGTAAAAGCATATAATGGATAAAGCAAGGGAGTGACTGCAGCAGCTTCTCTGCTGGTTGGCAACACAAGCAACTAACAAGACTTGTGTTTTCATCAACTCCAGAAAGCAAGCCATGGAAACCAAAAGCAGAGATCACTGTTCACTCTGAAAAGCAAATCTTTATGTTACATAGCTCTTACATGGAACTCTACCAAATTAGGCAATACCAGCTTTGGTCTTGCTCTATACACATGGGAAACACTAACTGGTACAGAGTGTAAGCAAGGAAAGCATAAGGCATGAAAGTGTCTGCAGAAGCTTCTCTGGTCGTTGGCAACACAAGCAACTAACAAGACTTGTGTTTTGATCAACTCCAGAAAGCAAACTATAGAAACCAAAAGCAGAGATCACAGTTCACTCTGTAAAGGAAATCTTTATGTTACATAGCTCTATCACAGAAACTTAGTAAATTAGGCAGTAACAGCTTTAGTTCTCCTTCTATGGACATGAAAAACACCAACCGGTGCAGCGTAAAAGCCAGTAATGGATAAGGCAAGAGAGGGTCTGCAGCAGCTTCTCTGCTGGTTGGCAGCACAAACAACTAACATGACTTGTGTTTTCATCAACTCCAGAAAGCAAGCCATGGAAACCAAAAGCAGAGATCACAGTTCACTCTGTAAAGCAAATCTTTATGTTACATAGCTCTTACATGGAACTCTATCAAATTAGGCAATACCAGCTTTGATCTTGCTCTATAGACATGGGAAACACTAACTGGTACAGAGTGTAAGCAAGTAAAGCATAAGGCATGAAAGTGTCTGCAGCAGCTTCTCTGGTGTTGGCAACACAAGCAACTAACAAGACTTGTGTTTTGATCAACTCCAGAAAGCAAACCATAGGAACCAAAAGCAGAGATCACAGTTCACTCTGTAAAGCAAATCTTTATGTTACGTAGCTCTATCACAGAAACTTAGTATATTAGGCAGTAACAGCTTTAGTTCTCCTTCTATGGACATGAAAGACACCAAAGGTGCAGCGTAAAAGCCAGTAATGGATAAGGCAAGAGAGGGTCTGCAGCAGCTTCTCTGCTGGTTGGCAGCACAAGCAACTAACAAGACTTGTGTTTTCATCAACTCCAGAAAGCAAGCCATGGAAACCAAAAGCAGAGATCACTGTTCACTCTGAAAAGCAAATCTTAATGTTACATAGCTCTTACATGGAACTCTATCAAATTAGGCAATACCAGCTTTGGTCTTGCTCTATAGACATGGGAAACACTAACTGGTACAGAGTGTAAGCAAGTAAAGCATAAGGCATGAAAGTGTCTGCAGCAGCTTCTCTGGTGGTTGGCAACACAAGCAACTAACAAGACTTGTGTTTTGATCAACTCCAGAAAGCAAACCATGGAAACCAAAAGCAGAGATCACTGTTCACTCTGTAAAGCAAATCTTTATGTTACATAGCTCTATCACAGAAACTTAGTAAATTAGGCAGTAACAGCTTTAGTTCTCCTCCTATGGACAAGAAAGACACCAACCAGTGCAGCGTAAAAGCATATAATGGATAAAGCAAGGGAGTGACTGCAGCAGCTTCTCTGCTGGTTGGCAGCACAAGCAACTAACATGACTTGTGTTTTCATCAACTCCAGAAAGCAAGCCATGGAAACCAAAAGCAGAGATCACTGTTCACTCTGAAAAGCAAATCTTTATGTTACATAGCTCTTACATGGAACTCTACCAAATTAGGCAATACCAGCTTTGGTCTTGCTCTATAGACATGGGAAACACTAACTGGTACAGAGTGTAAGCAAGGAAAGCACAAGGCATGAAAGTGTCTGCAGAAGCTTCTCTGGTGGTTGGCAACACAAGCAACTAACAAGACTTGTGTTTTGATCAACTCCAGAAAGCAAACCATAGAAACCAAAAGCAGAGATCATTGTTCACTCTGAAAAGCAAATCTTTATGTTACATAGCTCTTACATGGAACTCTACCAAATTAGGCAATACCAGCTTTGGTCTTGCTCTATAGACATGGGAAACACTAACTGGTACAGAGTGTAAGCAAAGAAAGCATAAGGCATGAAAGTGTCTGCAGCAGCTTCTCTGGTGGTTGGCAACACAAGCAACTAACAAGACATGTGTTTTGATCAACTCCAGAAAGCAAACTATAGAAACCAAAAGCAGAGATCACAGTTCGCTCTGTAAAGCAAATCTTTATGTTACATAGCTCTTACATGGAACTCTATCAAATTAGGCAATACCAGCTTTGGTCTTGCTCTATAGACATGGGAAACACTAACTGGTACAGAGTGTAAGCAAGTAAAGCATAAGGCATGAAAGTGTCTGCAGCAGCTTCTCTGGTGGTTGGCAACACAAGCAACTAACAAGACTTGTGTTTTGATCAACTCCAGAAAGCAAACTATAGAAACCAAAAAAAAAGATCACAGTTCACTCTGTAAAGCAAATCTTTATGTTACATAGCTCTATCACAGAAACTTAGTAAATTAGGCAGTAACAGCTTTAGTTCTCCTTCTATGGACATGAAAGACACCAAAGGTGCAGCGTAAAAGCCAGTAATGGATAAGGCAAGAGAGGGTCTGCAGCAGCTTCTCTGCTGGATGGCAGCTCAAACAACTAACAAGACTTGTGTTTTCATCAACTCCAGAAAGCAAGCCATGGAAACCAAAAGCAGAGATCACTGTTCACTCTGAAAAGCAAATCTTTATGTTACATAGCTCTTACATGGAACTCTATCAAATTAGGCAATACCAGCTTTGGTCTTGCTCTATAGACATGGGAAACACTAACTGGTACAGAGTGTAAGCAAAGAAAGCATAAGGCATGAAAGTGTCTGCAGCAGCTTCTCTGCTGGTTGGCAGCACAAGCAACTAACAAGACTTGTGTTTTGATCAACTCCAGAAAGCAAACTATAGAAACCAAAAGCAGAGATCACAGTTCGCTCTGTAAAGCAAATCTTTATGTTACATAGCTCTTACATGGAACTCTATCAAATTAGGCAATACCAGCTTTGGTCTTGCTCTATAGACATGGGAAACACTAACTGGTACAGAGTGTAAGCAAGGAAAGCATAAGGCATGAAAGTGTCTGCAGCAGCTTCTCTGGTGGTTGGCAACACAAGCAACTAACAAGACTTGTGTTTTGATCAACTCCAGAAAGCAAACCATAGAAACCAAAAGCAGAGATCACTGTTCACTCTGAAAAGCAAATCTTTATGTTACGTAGCTCTATCACAGAAACTTAGTATATTAGGCAGTAACAGCTTTAGTTCTCCTTCTATGGACATGAAAGACACCAAAGGTGCAGCGTAAAAGCCAGTAATGGATAAGGCAAGAGAGGGTCTGCAGCAGCTTCTCTGCTGGTTGGCAGCACAAGCAACTAACAAGACTTGTGTTTTCATCAACTCCAGAAAGCAAGCCATGGAAACCAAAAGCAGAGATCACTGTTCACTCTGAAAAGCAAATCTTAATGTTACATAGCTCTTACATGGAACTCTATCAAATTAGGCAATACCAGCTTTGGTCTTGCTCTATAGACATGGGAAACACTAACTGGTACAGAGTGTAAGCAAGTAAAGCATAAGGCATGAAAGTGTCTGCAGCAGCTTCTCTGGTGGTTGGCAACACAAGCAACTAACAAGACTTGTGTTTTGATCAACTCCAGAAAGCAAACCATGGAAACCAAAAGCAGAGATCACTGTTCACTCTGTAAAGCAAATCTTTATGTTACATAGCTCTATCACAGAAACTTAGTAAATTAGGCAGTAACAGCTTTAGTTCTCCTCCTATGGACAAGAAAGACACCAACCAGTGCAGCGTAAAAGCATATAATGGATAAAGCAAGGGAGTGACTGCAGCAGCTTCTCTGCTGGTTGGCAGCACAAGCAACTAACATGACTTGTGTTTTCATCAACTCCAGAAAGCAAGCCATGGAAACCAAAAGCAGAGATCACTGTTCACTCTGAAAAGCAAATCTTTATGTTACATAGCTCTTACATGGAACTCTACCAAATTAGGCAATACCAGCTTTGGTCTTGCTCTATAGACATGGGAAACACTAACTGGTACAGAGTGTAAGCAAGGAAAGCACAAGGCATGAAAGTGTCTGCAGAAGCTTCTCTGGTGGTTGGCAACACAAGCAACTAACAAGACTTGTGTTTTGATCAACTCCAGAAAGCAAACCATAGAAACCAAAAGCAGAGATCACAGCTCGCTCTGTAAAGCAAATCTTTATGTTACATAGCTCTTACATGGAACTCTATCAAATTAGGCAATACCAGCTTTGGTCTTGCTCTATAGACATGGGAAACACTAACTGGTACAGAGTGTAAGCAAGTAAAGCATAAGGCATGAAAGTGTCTGCAGCAGCTTCTCTGGTGGTTGGCAACACAAGCAACTAACAAGACTTGTGTTTTGATCAACTCCAGAAAGCAAACTATAGAAACCAAAAGCAGAGATCACAGTTCACTCTGTAAAGCAAATCTTTATGTTACATAGCTCTATCACAGAAACTTAGTAAATTAGGCAGTAACAGCTTTAGTTCTCCTTCTATGGACATGAAAGACACCAAAGGTGCAGCGTAAAAGCCAGTAATGGATAAGGCAAGAGAGGGTCTGCAGCAGCTTCTCTGCTGATTGGCAGCTCAAACAACTAACAAGACTTGTGTTTTCATCAACTCCAGAAAGCAAGCCATGGAGACCAAAAGCAGAGATCACTGTTCACTCTGTAAAGCAAATCTTTATGTTACATAGCTCTTACATGGAACTCTACCAAATTAGGCAATACCAGCTTTGGTCTTGCTCTATAGACATGGGAAACACTAACTGGTACAGAGTGTAAGCAAGTAAAGCATAAGGCATGAAAGTGTCTGCAGCAGCTTCTTTGGGGGTTGGCAACACAAGCAACTAACAAGACTTGTGTTTTGATCAACTCCAGAAAGCAAACTATAGAAACCAAAAGCAGAGATCACTGTTCACTCTGTAAAGCAAATCTTTATGTTACATAGCTCTATCACAGAAACTTAGTAAATTAGGCAGTAACAGCTTTAGTTCTCCTTCTATGGACATGAAAGACACCAAAGGTGCAGCGTAAAAGCAAGTAATGGATAAGGCAAGAGAGGGTCTGCAGCAGCTTCTCTGCTGGTTGGCAGCACAAACAACTAACATGACTTGTGTTTTCATCAACTCCAGAAAGCAAGCCATGGAAACCAAAAGCAGAGATCACTGTTCACTCTGAAAAGCAAATCTTTATGTTACATAGCTCTTACATGGAACTCTATCAAATTAGGCAATACCAGCTTTGGTCTTGCTCTATAGACATGGGAAACACTAACTGGTACAGAGTGTAAGCAAGGAAAGCATAAGGCATGAAAGTGTCTGCAGCAGCTTCTCTGGTGGTTGGCAACACAAGCAACTAACAAGACTTGTGTTTTGATCAACTCCAGAAAGCAAACTATAGAAACCAAAAGCAGAGATCACAGTTCACTCTGTAAAGCAAATCTTTATGTTACATAGCTCTATCACAGAAACTTAGTAAATTAGGCAGTAACAGCTTTAGTTCTCCTTCTATGGACATGAAAGACACCAAAGGTGCAGCGTAAAAGCCAGTAATGGATAAGGCAAGAGAGGGTCTGCAGCAGCTTCTCTGCTGATTGGCAGCACAAGCAACTAACAAGACTTGTGTTTTCATCAACTCCAGAAAGCAAGCCATGGAAATCAAAAGCAGAGATCACTGTTCACTCTGAAAAGCAAATCTTTATGTTACATAGCTCTTACATGGAGCTCTATCAAATTAGGCAATACCAGCTTTGGTCTTGCTCTATAGACATGGGAAACACTAACTGGTACAGAGTGTAAGCAAAGAAAGCATAAGGCATGAAAGTGTCTGCAGCAGCTTCTCTGGTGGTTGGCAACACAAGCAACTAACAAGACTTGTGTTTTGATCAACTCCAGAAAGCAAACCATAGAAACCAAAAGCAGAGATCACAGCTCGCTCTGTAAAGCAAATCTTTATGTTACATAGCTCTTACATGGAACTCTATCAAATTAGGCAATACCAGCTTTGGTCTTGCTCTATAGACATGGGAAACACTAACTGGTACAGAGTGTAAGCAAGTAAAGCATAAGGCATGAAAGTGTCTGCAGCAGCTTCTCTGGTGGTTGGCAACACAAGCAACTAACAAGACTTGTGTTTTGATCAACTCCAGAAAGCAAACTATAGAAACCAAAAGCAGAGATCACAGTTCACTCTGTAAAGCAAATCTTTATGTTACATAGCTCTATCACAGAAACTTAGTAAATTAGGCAGTAACAGCTTTAGTTCTCCTTCTATGGACATGAAAGACACCAAAGGTGCAGCGTAAAAGCCAGTAATGGATAAGGCAAGAGAGGGTCTGCAGCAGCTTCTCTGCTGATTGGCAGCTCAAACAACTAACAAGACTTGTGTTTTCATCAACTCCAGAAAGCAAGCCATGGAAACCAAAAGCAGAGATCACTGTTCACTCTGAAAAGCAAATCTTTATGTTACATAGCTCTTACATGGAACTCTATCAAATTAGGCAATACCAGCTTTGGTCTTGCTCTATAGACATGGGAAACACTAACTGGTACAGAGTGTAAGCAAGGAAAGCATAAGACATGAAAGTGTCTGCAGCAGCTTCTCTGGTGGTTGGCAACACAAGCAACTAACAAGACTTGTGTTTTGATCAACTCCAGAAAGCAAACCATGGAAACCAAAAGCAGAGATCACTGTTCACTCTGAAAAGCAAATCTTTATGTTACGTAGCTCTATCACAGAAACTTAGTAAATTAGGCAGTAACAGCTTTAGTTCTCCTTCTATGGACATGAAAAACACCATCCGGTGCAGCGTAAAAGCCAGTAATGGATAAGGCAAGAGAGGGTCTGCAGCAGCTTCTCTGCTGGTTGGCAGCACAAACAACTAACATGACTTGTGTTTTCATCAACTCCAGAAAGCAAGCCATGGAAACCAAAAGCAGAAACCACTGTTCACTCGGAAAAGCAAAGCTTTATGTTACAGTGCTCTTTCATGGAAACTTAGCAAATTAGGCAGTAACAGCTTTGGTCTTGCTCTATAGACATGAGAAACATCAACCGGTGGAGTGTCAAAGGAAAGGTTTCTGTTACATGGCTCTTTCATGGAAATCAAGCAAATTAGGAAGTACCCACCTTTATTCGTGGTCTGGTGACAAGCAAAACACATACATGTGCAAAGCGTAAACTGGTACTGCAAAAGGCAGGAAAGCGCCTTTAACACCTTCTCTATTTCTTGGGAACACAAACAACAGACAAGACTTGTGTTTTGATCAACTCCAGAAAGCAAACTATAGAAACCAAAAGCAGAGATCACTGTTCACTCTGTAAAGCAAATCTTTATGTTACATAGCTCTATCACAGAAACTTAGTAAATTAGGCAGTAACAGCTTTAGTTCTCCTTCTATGGACATGAAAAACACCAACCGGTGCAGCGTAAAAGCCAGTAATGGATAAGGCAAGAGAGGGTCTGCAGCAGCTTCTCTGCTGGTTGGCAGCACAAGCAACTAACAAGACTTGTGTTTTCATCAACTCCAGAAAGCAAGCCATGGAAACCAAAAGCAGAGATCACTGTTCACTCTGAAAAGCAAATCTTAATGTTACATAGCTCTTACATGGAACTCTATCAAATTAGGCAATACCAGCTTTGGTCTTGCTCTATAGACATGGGAAACACTAACTGGTACAGAGTGTAAGCAAGTAAAGCATAAGGCATGAAAGTGTCTGCAGCAGCTTCTCTGGTGGTTGGCAACCCAAGCAACTAACAAGACTTGTGTTTTGATCAACTCCAGAAAGCAAACCATGGAAACCAAAAGCAGAGATCACTGTTCACTCTGTAAAGCAAATCTTTATGTTACATAGCTCTATCACAGAAACTTAGTAAATTAGGCAGTAACAGCTTTAGTTCTCCTTCTATGGACATGAAAGACACCAAAGGTGCAGCGTAAAAGCAAGTAATGGATAAGGCAAGAGAGGGTCTGCAGCAGCTTCTCTGCTGGTTGGCAGCACAAACAACTAACATGACTTGTGTTTTCATCAACTCCAGAAAGCAAGCCATGGAAACCAAAAGCAGAGATCACTGTTCACTCTGAAAAGCAAATCTTTATGTTACATAGCTCTTACATGGAACTCTATCAAATTAGGCAATACCAGCTTTGGTCTTGCTCTATAGACATGGGAAACACTAACTGGTACAGAGTGTAAGCAAGTAAAGCATAAGGCATGAAAGTGTCTGCAGCAGCTTCTCTGGTGGTTGGCAACACAAGCAACTAACAAGACTTGTGTTTTGATCAACTCCAGAAAAGCAAACCATGGAAACCAAAAGCAGAGATCACTGTTCACTCTGAAAAGCAAATCTTTATGTTACGTAGCTCTATCACAGAAACTTAGTAAATTAGGCAGTAACAGCTTTAGTTCTCCTTCTATGGACATGAAAAACACCATCCGGTGCAGCGTAAAAGCCAGTAATGGATAAGGCAGAGAGGGTCTGCAGCAGCTTCTCTGCTGGTTGGCAGCACAAACAACTAACATGACTTGTGTTTTCATCAACTCCAGAAAGCAAGCCATGGAAACCAAAAGCAGAAACCACTGTTCACTCGGAAAAGCAAAGCTTTATGTTACAGTGCTCTTTCATGGAAACTTAGCAATTAGGCAGAGTAACAGCTTTGGTCTTGCTCTATAGACATGAGAAACATCAACCGGTGGAGTGTCAAAGGAAAGGTTTCTGTTACATGGCTCTTTCATGGAAATCAAGCAAATTAGGAAGTACCCACCTTTATTCGTGGTCTGGTGACAAGCAAAACACATACATGTGCAAAGCGTAAACTGGTACTGCAAAGGCAGGAAAGCGCCTTCAGCACCTTCTCTATTTCTTGGGAACACAAACAACAGACAAGACTTTGTGTTTTGATCAACTCCAGAAAGCAAACTATAGAAACCAAAAGCAGAGATCACTGTTCACTCTGTAAAGCAAATCTTTATGTTACATAGCTCTATCACAGAAACTTAGTAAATTAGGCAGTAACAGCTTTAGTTCTCCTTCTATGGACATGAAAAACACCAACCGGTGCAGCGTAAAAGCCAGTAATGGATAAGGCAAGAGAGGGTCTGCAGCAGCTTCTCTGCTGGTTGGCAGCACAAACAACTAACATGACTTTTGTTTTCATCAACTCCAGAAAGCAAACCATAGAAACCAAAAGCAGAGATCACAGTTCACTCTGTAAAGCAAATCTTTATGTTACGTAGCTCTATCACAGAAACTTAGTATATTAGGCAGTAACAGCTTTAGTTCTCCTTCTATGGACATGAAAGACACCAAAGGTGCAGCGTAAAAGCCAGTAATGGATAAGGCAAGAGAGGGTCTGCAGCAGCTTCTCTGCTGGTTGGCAGCACAAGCAACTAACAAGACTTGTGTTTTCATCAACTCCAGAAAGCAAGCCATGGAAACCAAAAGCAGAGATCACTGTTCACTCTGAAAAGCAAATCTTAATGTTACATAGCTCTTACATGGAACTCTATCAAATTAGGCAATACCAGCTTTGGTCTTGCTCTATAGACATGGGAAACACTAACTGGTACAGAGTGTAAGCAAGTAAAGCATAAGGCATGAAAGTGTCTGCAGCAGCTTCTCTGGTGGTTGGCAACCCAAGCAACTAACAAGACTTGTGTTTTGATCAACTCCAGAAAGCAAACCATGGAAACCAAAAGCAGAGATCACTGTTCACTCTGTAAAGCAAATCTTTATGTTACATAGCTCTATCACAGAAACTTAGTAAATTAGGCAGTAACAGCTTTAGTTCTCCTCCTATGGACAAGAAAGACACCAACCAGTGCAGCGTAAAAGCATATAATGGATAAAGCAAGGGAGTGACTGCAGCAGCTTCTCTGCTGGTTGGCAGCACAAGCAACTAACATGACTTGTGTTTTCATCAACTCCAGAAAGCAAGCCATGGAAACCAAAAGCAGAGATCACTGTTCACTCTGAAAAGCAAATCTTTATGTTACATAGCTCTTACATGGAACTCTACCAAATTAGGCAATACCAGCTTTGGTCTTGCTCTATATACATGGGAAACACTAACTGGTACAGAGTGTAAGCAAGGAAAGCATAAGGCATGAAAGTGTCTGCAGAAGCTTCTCTGGTGGTTGGCAACACAAGCAACTAACAAGACTTGTGTTTTGATCAACTCCAGAAAGCAAATCATAGAAACCAAAAGCAGAGATCACTGTTCACTCTGTAAAGCAAATCTTTATGTTACATAGCTCTTACATGGAACTCTACCAAATTAGGCAATACCAGCTTTGGTCTTGCTCTATAGACATGGGAAACACTAACTGGTACAGAGTGTAAGCAAGTAAAGCATAAGGCATGAAAGTGTCTGCAGCAGCTTCTTTGGGGGTTGGCAACACAAGCAACTAACAAGACTTGTGTTTTGATCAACTCCAGAAAGCAAACTATAGAAACCAAAAGCAGAGATCACTGTTCACTCTGTAAAGCAAATCTTTATGTTACATAGCTCTATCACAGAAACTTAGTAAATTAGGCAGTAACAGCTTTAGTTCTCCTTCTATGGACATGAAAGACACCAAAGGTGCAGCGTAAAAGCAAGTAATGGATAAGGCAAGAGAGGGTCTGCAGCAGCTTCTCTGCTGGTTGGCAGCACAAACAACTAACATGACTTGTGTTTTCATCAACTCCAGAAAGCAAGCCATGGAAACCAAAAGCAGAGATCACTGTTCACTCTGAAAAGCAAATCTTTATGTTACATAGCTGTTACATGGAACTCTATCAAATTAGGCAATACCAGCTTTGGTCTTGCTCTATAGACATGGGAAACACTAACTGGTACAGAGTGTAAGCAAGGAAAGCATAAGGCATGAAAGTGTCTGCAGCAGCTTCTCTGGTGGTTGGCAACACAAGCAACTAACAAGACTTGTGTTTTGATCAACTCCAGAAAGCAAACTATAGAAACCAAAAGCAGAGATCACAGTTCACTCTGTAAAGCAAATCTTTATGTTACATAGCTCTATCACAGAAACTTAGTAAATTAGGCAGTAACAGCTTTAGTTCTCCTTCTATGGACATGAAAGACACCAAAGGTGCAGCGTAAAAGCCAGTAATGGATAAGGCAAGAGAGGGTCTGCAGCAGCTTCTCTGCTGATTGGCAGCTCAAACAACTAACAAGACTTGTGTTTTCATCAACTCCAGAAAGCAAGCCATGGAAACCAAAAGCAGAGATCACTGTTCACTCTGAAAAGCAAATCTTTATGTTACATAGCTCTTACATGGAACTCTATCAAATTAGGCAATACCAGCTTTGGTCTTGCTCTATAGACATGGGAAACACTAACTGGTACAGAGTGTAAGCAAGGAAAGCATAAGACATGAAAGTGTCTGCAGCAGCTTCTCTGGTGGTTGGCAACACAAGCAACTAACAAGACTTGTGTTTTGATCAACTCCAGAAAGCAAACCATGGAAACCAAAAGCAGAGATCACTGTTCACTCTGAAAAGCAAATCTTTATGTTACGTAGCTCTATCACAGAAACTTAGTAAATTAGGCAGTAACAGCTTTAGTTCTCCTTCTATGGACATGAAAAACACCATCCGGTGCAGCGTAAAAGCCAGTAATGGATAAGGCAAGAGAGGGTCTGCAGCAGCTTCTCTGCTGGTTGGCAGCACAAACAACTAACATGACTTGTGTTTTCATCAACTCCAGAAAGCAAGCCATGGAAACCAAAAGCAGAAACCACTGTTCACTCGGAAAAGCAAAGCTTTATGTTACAGTGCTCTTTCATGGAAACTTAGCAAATTAGGCAGTAACAGCTTTGGTCTTGCTCTATAGACATGAGAAACATCAACCGGTGGAGTGTCAAAGGAAAGGTTTCTGTTACATGGCTCTTTCATGGAAATCAAGCAAATTAGGAAGTACCCACCTTTATTCGTGGTCTGGTGACAAGCAAAACACATACATGTGCAAAGCGTAAACTGGTACTGCAAAAGGCAGGAAAGCGCCTTCAGCACCTTCTCTATTTCTTGGGAACACAAACAACAGACAAGACTTGTGTTTTGATCAACTCCAGAAAGCAAACTATAGAAACCAAAAGCAGAGATCACTGTTCACTCTGTAAAGCAAATCTTTATGTTACATAGCTCTATCACAGAAACTTAGTAAATTAGGCAGTAACAGCTTTAGTTCTCCTTCTATGGACATGAAAAACACCAACCGGTGCAGCGTAAAAGCCAGTAATGGATAAGGCAAGAGAGGGTCTGCAGCAGCTTCTCTGCTGGTTGGCAGCACAAACAACTAACATGACTTGTGTTTTCATCAACTCCAGAAAGCAAGCCATGGAAACCAAAAGCAGAGATCACAGTTCACTCTGTAAAGCAAATCTTTATGTTACATAGCTCTTACATGGAACTCTACCAAATTAGGCAATACCAGCTTTGGTCTTGCTCTATAGACATGGGAAACACTAACTGGTACAGAGTGTAAGCAAGTAAAGCATAAGGCATGAAAGTGTCTGCAGCAGCTTCTCTGGTGGTTGGCAACACAAGCAACTAACAAGACTTGTGTTTTGATCAACTCCAGAAAGCAAACTATAGAAACCAAAAGCAGAGATCACTGTTCACTCTGTAAAGCAAATCTTTATGTTACATAGCTCTATCACAGAAACTTAGTAAATTAGGCAGTAACAGCTTTAGTTCTCCTTCTATGGACATGAAAGACACCAAAGGTGCAGCGTAAAAGCCAGTAATGGATAAGGCAAGAGAGGGTCTGCAGCAGCTTCTCTGCTGATTGGCAGCTCAAACAACTAACAAGACTTGTGTTTTCATCAACTCCAGAAAGCAAGCCATGGAAACCAAAAGCAGAGATCACTGTTCACTCTGAAAAGCAAATCTTTATGTTACATAGCTCTTACATGGAACTCTATCAAATTAGGCAATACCAGCTTTGGTCTTGCTCTATAGACATGGGAAACACTAACTGGTACAGAGTGTAAGCAAGGAAAGCATAAGACATGAAAGTGTCTGCAGCAGCTTCTCTGGTGGTTGGCAACACAAGCAACTAACAAGACTTGTGTTTTGATCAACTCCAGAAAGCAAACCATGGAAACCAAAAGCAGAGATCACTGTTCACTCTGAAAAGCAAATCTTTATGTTACGTAGCTCTATCACAGAAACTTAGTAAATTAGGCAGTAACAGCTTTAGTTCTCCTTCTATGGACATGAAAAACACCATCCGGTGCAGCGTAAAAGCCAGTAATGGATAAGGCAAGAGAGGGTCTGCAGCAGCTTCTCTGCTGGTTGGCAGCACAAACAACTAACATGACTTGTGTTTTCATCAACTCCAGAAAGCAAGCCATGGAAACCAAAAGCAGAAACCACTGTTCACTCGGAAAAGCAAAGCTTTATGTTACAGTGCTCTTTCATGGAAACTTAGCAAATTAGGCAGTAACAGCTTTGGTCTTGCTCTATAGACATGAGAAACATCAACCGGTGGAGTGTCAAAGGAAAGGTTTCTGTTACATGGCTCTTTCATGGAAATCAAGCAAATTAGGAAGTACCCACCTTTATTCGTGGTCTGGTGACAAGCAAAACACATACATGTGCAAAGCGTAAACTGGTACTGCAAAAGGCAGGAAAGCGCCTTCAGCACCTTCTCTATTTCTTGGGAACACAAACAACAGACAAGACTTGTGTTTTGATCAACTCCAGAAAGCAAACTATAGAAACCAAAAGCAGAGATCACAGTTCACTCTGTAAAGCAAATCTTTATGTTACATAGCTCTATCACAGAAACTTAGTAAATTAGGCAGTAACAGCTTTAGTTCTCCTTCTATGGACATGAAAAACACCAACCGGTGCAGCGTAAAAGCCAGTAATGGATAAGGCAAGAGAGGGTCTGCAGCAGCTTCTCTGCTGGTTGGCAGCACAAACAACTAACATGACTTGTGTTTTCATCAACTCCAGAAAGCAAGCCATGGAAACCAAAAGCAGAGATCACAGTTCACTCTGTAAAGCAAATCTTTATGTTACATAGCTCTTACATAGAACTCTACCAAATTAGGCAATACCAGCTTTGGTCTTGCTCTATAGACATGGGAAACACTAACTGGTACAGAGTGTAAGCAAGTAAAGCATAAGGCATGAAAGTGTCTGCAGCAGCTTCTCTGGTGTTGGCAACACAAGCAACTAACAAGACTTGTGTTTTGATCAACTCCAGAAAGCAAACCATAGAAACCAAAAGCAGAGATCACAGTTCACTCTGTAAAGCAAATCTTTATGTTACGTAGCTCTATCACAGAAACTTAGTATATTAGGCAGTAACAGCTTTAGTTCTCCTTCTATGGACATGAAAGACACCAAAGGTGCAGCGTAAAAGCCAGTAATGGATAAGGCAAGAGAGGGTCTGCAGCAGCTTCTCTGCTGGTTGGCAGCACAAGCAACTAACAAGACTTGTGTTTTGATCAACTCCAGAAAGCAAACCATGCAAACCAAAAGCAGAGATCACTGTTCACTCTGTAAAGCAAATCTTTATGTTACATAGCTCTTACATGGAACTCTACCAAATTAGGCAATACCAGCTTTGGTCTTGCTCTATAGACATGGGAAACACTAACTGGTACAGAGTGTAAGCAAGTAAAGCATAAGGCATGAAAGTGTCTGCAGCAGCTTCTTTGGGGGTTGGCAACACAAGCAACTAACAAGACTTGTGTTTTGATCAAATCCAGAAAGCAAACTATAGAAACCAAAAGCAGAGATCACTGTTCACTCTGTAAAGCAAATCTTTATGTTACATAGCTCTATCACAGAAACTTAGTAAATTAGGCAGTAACAGCTTTAGTTCTCCTTCTATGGACATGAAAGACACCAAAGGTGCAGCGTAAAAGCAAGTAATGGATAAGGCAAGAGAGGGTCTGCAGCAGCTTCTCTGCTGGTTGGCAGCACAAACAACTAACATGACTTGTGTTTTCATCAACTCCAGAAAGCAAGCCATGGAAACCAAAAGCAGAGATCACTGTTCACTCTGAAAAGCAAATCTTTATGTTACATAGCTCTTACATGGAACTCTATCAAATTAGGCAATACCAGCTTTGGTCTTGCTCTATAGACATGGGAAACACTAACTGGTACAGAGTGTAAGCAAGTAAAGCATAAGGCATGAAAGTGTCTGCAGCAGCTTCTCTGGTGGTTGGCAACACAAGCAACTAACAAGACTTGTGTTTTGATCAACTCCAGAAAGCAAACTATAGAAACCAAAAGCAGAGATCACAGTTCACTCTGTAAAGCAAATCTTTATGTTACATAGCTCTATCACAGAAACTTAGTAAATTAGGCAGTAACAGCTTTAGTTCTCCTTCTATGGACATGAAAGACACCAAAGGTGCAGCGTAAAAGCCAGTAATGGATAAGGCAAGAGAGGGTCTGCAGCAGCTTCTCTGGTGGTTGGCAACACAAGCAACTAACAAGACTTGTGTTTTCATCAACTCCAGAAAGCAAACCATAGAAACCAAAAGCAGAGATCACTGTTCACTCTGAAAAGCAAATCTTTATGTTACATAGCTCTTACATGGAACTCTACCAAATTAGGCAATACCAGCTTTGGTCTTGCTCTATAGACATGGGAAACACTAACTGGTACAGAGTGTAAGCAAGTAAAGCATAAGGCATGAAAGTGTCTGCAGCAGCTTCTCTGGTGGTTGGCAACACAAGCAACTAACAAGACTTGTGTTTTGATCAACTCCAGAAAGCAAACTATAGAAACCAAAAGCAGAGATCACAGTTCGCTCTGTAAAGCAAATCTTTATGTTACATAGCTCTTACATGGAACTCTATCAAATTAGGCAATACCAGCTTTGGTCTTGCTCTATAGACATGGGAAACACTAACTGGTACAGAGTGTAAGCAAGTAAAGCATAAGGCATGAAAGTGTCTGCAGCAGCTTCTCTGGTGGTTGGCAACACAAGCAACTAACAAGACTTGTGTTTTGATCAACTCCAGAAAGCAAACTATAGAAACCAAAAGCAGAGATCACAGTTCACTCTGTAAAGCAAATCTTTATGTTACATAGCTCTTACATGGAACTCTACCAAATTAGGCAATACCAGCTTTGGTCTTGCTCTATAGACATGAGAAACATCAACCGGTGGAGTGTCAAAGGAAAGGTTTCTGTTACATGGCTCTTTCATGGAAATCAAGCAAATTAGGAAGTACCCACCTTTATTCGTGGTCTGGTGACAAGCAAAACACATACATGTGCAAAGTGTAAACTGGTACTGCAAAAGGCAGGAAAGCGCCTTCAGCACCTTCTCTATTTCTTGGGAACACAAGCAACTAACAAGACTTGTGTTTTGATCAACTCCAGAAAGCAAACCATAGAAACCAAAAGCAGAGATCACAGTTCACTCTGTAAAGCAAATCTTTATGTTACATAGCTCTATCACAGAAACTTAGTAAATTAGGCAGTAACAGCTTTAGTTCTCCTTCTATGGACATGAAAGACACCAAAGGTGCAGCGTAAAAGCAAGTAATGGATAAGGCAATAGAGGGTCTGCAGCAGCTTCTCTGCTGGTTGGCAGCACAAACAACTAACATGACTTGTGTTTTGATCAACTCCAGAAAGCAAGCCATGGAAACCAAAAGCAGAGATCACTGTTCACTCTGAAAAGCAAATCTTTATGTTACATAGCTCTTACATGGAACTCTATCAAATTAGGCAATACCAGCTTTGGTCTTGCTCTATAGACATGGGAAACACTAACTGGTACAGAGTGTAAGCAAGTAAAGCATAAGGCATGAAAGTGTCTGCAGCAGCTTCTCTGGTGGTTGGCAACACAAGCAACTAACAAGACTTGTGTTTTGATCAACTCCAGAAAGCAAACTATAGAAACGCAAAGCAGAGATCACAGTTCACTCTGTAAAGGAAATCTTTATGTTACATAGCTCTATCACAGAAACTTAGTAAATTAGGCAGTAACAGCTTTAGTTCTCCTTCTATGGACATGAAAAACACCAACCGGTGCAGCGTAAAAGCCAGTAATGGATAAGGCAAGAGAGGGTCTGCAGCAGCTTCTCTGCTGGTTGGCAGCACAAACAACTAACATGACTTGTGTTTTCATCAACTCCAGAAAGCAAGCCATGGAAACCAAAAGCAGAGATCACTGTTCACTCTGTAAAGCAAATCTTAATGTTACATAGCTCTTACATGGAACTCTACCAAATTAGGCAATACCAGCTTTGGTCTTGCTCTATAGACATGGGAAACACTAACTGGTACAGAGTGTAAGCAAGTAAAGCATAAGGCATGAAAGTGTCTGCAGCAGCTTCTCTGGTGTTGGCAACACAAGCAACTAACAAGACTTGTGTTTTGATCAACTCCAGAAAGCAAACCATAGAAACCAAAAGCAGAGATCACAGTTCACTCTGTAAAGCAAATCTTTATGTTACGTAGCTCTATCACAGAAACTTAGTAAATTAGGCAGTAACAGCTTTAGTTCTTCTCCTATGGACATGAAAGACACCAACCGGTGCAGCGTAAAAGCCAGTAATGAATAAAGCAAGGGAGTGTCTGCAGCAGCTTCTCTGCTGGTTGGCAGCACAAACAACTAACATGACTTGTGTTTTCATCAACTCCAGAAAGCAAGCCATGGAAACCAAAAGCAGAGATCACTGTTCACTCTGAAAAGCAAATCTTAATGTTACATAGCTCTTACATGGAACTCTACCAAATTAGGCAATACCAGCTTTGGTCTTGCTCTATAGACATGGGAAACACTAACTGGTACAGAGTGTAAGCAAGTAAAGCATAAGGCATGAAAGTGTCTGCAGCAGCTTCTCTGGTGGTTGGCAACACAAGCAACTAACAAGACTTGTGTTTTGATCAACTCCAGAAAGCAAACCATAGAAACCAAAAGCAGAGATCACTGTTCACTCTGAAAAGCAAATCTTTATGTTACATAGCTCTTACATGGAACTCTACCAAATTAGGCAATACCAGCTTCTGTCTTGCTCTATAGACATGGGAAACACTAACTGGTACAGAGTGTAAGCAAGTAAAGCATAAGGCATGAAAGTGTCTGCAGCAGCTTCTCTGGGGGTTGGCAACACAAGCAACTAACAAGACTTGTGTTTTGATCAACTCCAGAAAGCAAACTATAGAAACCAAAAGCAGAGATCACAGTTCACTCTGTAAAGGAAATCTTTATGTTACATAGCTCTATCACAGAAACTTAGTAAATTAGGCAGTAACAGCTTTAGTTCTCCTTCTATGGACATGAAAGACACCAAAGGTGCAGCGTAAAAGCAAGTAATGGATTAAGGCAATAGAGGGTCTGCAGCAGCTTCTCTGCTGGTTGGCAGCACAAACAACTAACATGACTTGTGTTTTCATCAACTCCAGAAAGCAAGCCATGGAAACCAAAAGCAGAGATCACTGTTCACTCTGAAAAGCAAATCTTTATGTTACATAGCTCTTACATGGTACTCTATCAAATAGGCAATACCAGCTTTGGTCTTGCTCTATAGACTTGGAAACACTAACTGGTACAGAGTGTAAGCAAGTAAAGCATAAGGCATGAAAGTGTCTGCAGCAGCTTCTCTGGTGGTGGCAACACAAGCAACTAACAAGACTTGTGTTTTGATCAACTCCAGAAAGCAAACTATAGAAACCAAAAGCAGAGATCACAGTTCACTCTGTAAAGGAAATCTTTATGTTACATAGCTCTATCACAGAAACTTAGTAAATTAGGCAGTAACAGCTTTAGTTCTCCTTCTATGGACATGAAAAACACCAACCGGTGCAGCGTAAAAGCCAGTAATGGATAAGGCAAGAGAGGGTCTGCAGCAGCTTCTCTGCTGGTTGGCAGCACAAACAAACTAACATGACTTGTGTTTTCATAACTCCAGAAAGCAAGCCATGGAACCAAAAGCAGAGATCACTGTTCACTCTGTAAAGCAAATCTTAATGTTACATAGCTCTTACATGGAACTCTACCAAATTAGGCAATACCAGCTTTGGTCTTGCTCTATAGACATGGGAAACACTAACTGGTACAGAGTGTAAGCAAGTAAAGCATAAGGCATGAAAGTGTCTGCAGCAGCTTCTCTGGTGTTGGCAACACAAGCAACTAACAAGACTTGTGTTTTGATCAACTCCAGAAAGCAAACCATAGAAACCAAAAGCAGAGATCACAGTTCACTCTGTAAAGCAAATCTTTATGTTACGTATCTCTATCACAGAAACTTAGTATATTAGGCAGTAACAGCTTTAGTTCTCCTTCTATGGACATGAAAGACACCAAAGGTGCAGCGTAAAAGCAAGTAATGGATAAGGCAAGAGAGGGTCTGCAGCAGCTTCTCTGCTGGTTGGCAGCACAAGCAACTAACAAGACTTGTGTTTTCATCAACTCCAGAAAGCAAGCCATGGAAACCAAAGCAGAGATCACTGTTCACTCTGAAAAGCAAATCTTAATGTTACATAGCTCTTACATGGAACTCTATCAAATTAGGCAATACCAGCTTTGGTCTTGCTCTATAGACATGGGAAACACTAACTGGTACAGAGTGTAAGCAAAGAAAGCATAAGGCATGAAAGTGTCTGCAGCAGCTTCTCTGGTGGTTGGCAACACAAGCAACTAACAAGACTTGTGTTTTGATCAACTCCAGAAAGCAAACCATGGAAACCAAAAGCAGAGATCACTGTTCACTCTGTAAAGCAAATCTTTATGTTACATAGCTCTATCACAGAAACTTAGTAAATTAGGCAGTAACAGCTTTAGTTCTCCTCCTATGGACATGAAAGACACCAACCAGTGCAGCGTAAAAGCATATAATGGATAAAGCAAGGGAGTGACTGCAGCAGCTTCTCTGCTGGTTGGCAGCACAAGCAACTAACATGAGTTGTGTTTTCATCAACTCCAGAAAGCAAGCCATGGAAACCAAAAGCAGAGATCACTGTTCACTCTGAAAAGCAAATCTTAATGTTACATAGCTCTTACATGGAACTCTACCAAATTAGGCAATACCAGCTTTGGTCTTGCTCTATAGACATGGGAAACACTAACTGGTACAGAGTGTAAGCAAGGAAAGCATAAGGCATGAAAGTGTCTGCAGGCAGCTTCTCTGGTGGTTGGCAACACAAGCAACTAACAAGACTTGTGTTTTGATCAACTCCAGAAAGCAAATCATAGAAACCAAAAGCAGAGATCACTGTTCACTCTGTAAAGCAAATCTTTATGTTACATAGCTCTTACATGGAACTCTACCAAATTAGGCAATACCAGCTTCTGTCTTGCTCTATAGACATGGGAAAACACTAACTGGTACAGAGTGTAAGCAAGTAAAGCATAAGGCATGAAAGTGTCTGCAGCAGCTTCTCTGGGGGTTGCAACACAAGCAACTAACAAGACTTGTGTTTTGATCAACTCAGAAAGCAAACTATAGAAACCAAAAGCAGAGATCACAGTTCACTCTGTAAAGGAAATCTTTATGTTACATAGCTCTATCACAGAAACTTAGTAAATTAGGCAGTAACAGCTTAGTTCTCCTTCTATGGACATGAAAGACACCAAAGGTGCAGCGTAAAAGCAAGTAATGGATAAGGCAATAGAGGGTCTGCAGCAGCTTCTCTGCTGGTTGCAGCACAAACAACTAACATGACTTGTGTTTCATCAACTCCAGAAAGCAAGCCATGGAAACCAAAAGCAGAGATCACTGATCACTCTGAAAAGCAAATCTTTATGTTACATAGCTCTTACATGGTACTCTATCAAATTAGGCAATACCAGCTTTGGTCTTGCTCTATAGACATGGGAAACACTAACTGGTACAGAGTGTAAGCAAGTAAAGCATAAGGCATGAAAGTGTCTGCAGCAGCTTCTCTGGTGGTTGGCAACACAAGCAACTAACAAGACTTGTGTTTTGATCAACTCCAGAAAGCAAACTATAGAAACAAAAGCAGAGATCACAGTTCACTCTGTAAAGGAAATCTTTATGTTACATAGCTCTATCACAGAAACTTAGTAAATTAGGCAGTAACAGCTTTAGTTCTCCTTCTATGGACATGAAAAACACCAACCGGTGCAGCGTAAAAGCCAGTAATGGATAAGGCAAGAGAGGGTCTGCAGCAGCTTCTCTGCTGGTTGGCAGCACAAACAACTAACATGACTTGTGTTTTCATCAACTCCAGAAAGCAAGCCATGGAAACCAAAAGCAGAGATCACTGTTCACTCTGTAAAGCAAATCTTTATGTTACATAGCTCTTACATAGAACTCTACCAAATTAGGCAATACCAGCTTTGGTCTTGCTCTATAGACATGGGAAACACTAACTGGTACAGAGTGTAAGCAAGTAAAGCATAAGGCATGAAAGTGTCTGCAGCAGCTTCTCTGGTGTTGGCAACACAAGCAACTAACAAGACTTGTGTTTTGATCAACTCCAGAAAGCAAACCATAGAAACCAAAAGCAGAGATCACAGTTCACTCTGTAAAGCAAATCTTTATGTTACGTAGCTCTATCACAGAAACTTAGTATATTAGGCAGTAACAGCTTTAGTTCTCCTTCTATGGACATGAAAGACACCAAAGGTGCAGCGTAAAAGCAAGTAATGGATAAGGCAAGAGAGGGTCTGCAGCAGCTTCTCTGCTGGTTGGCAGCACAAGCAACTAACAAGACTTGTGTTTTCATCAACTCCAGAAAGCAAGCCATGGAAACCAAAAGCAGAGATCACTGTTCACTCTGAAAAGCAAACCTTAATGTTACATAGCTCTTACATGGAACTCTATCAAATTAGGCAATACCAGCTTTGGTCTTGCTCTATAGACATGGGAAACACTAACTGGTACAGAGTGTAAGCAAGTAAAGCATAAGGCATGAAAGTGTCTGCAGCAGCTTCTCTGGTGGTTGGCAACACAAGCAACTAACAAGACTTGTGTTTTGATCAACTCCAGAAAGCAAACCATAGAAACCAAAAGCAGAGATCACTGTTCACTCTGTAAAGCAAATCTTTATGTTACATAGCTCTTACATGGAACTCTATCAAATTAGGCAATACCAGCTTTGGTCTTGCTCTATAGACATGGGAAACACTAACTGGTACAGAGTGTAAGCAAAGAAAGCATAAGGCATGAAAGTGTCTGCAGCAGCTTCTCTGGTGGTTGGCAACACAAGCAACTAACAAGACTTGTGTTTTGATCAACTCCAGAAAGCAAACCATGGAAACCAAAAGCAGAGATCACAGTTCACTCTGTAAAGCAAATCTTTATGTTACATAGCTCTATCACAGAAACTTAGTATATTAGGCAGTAACAGCTTTAGTTCTCCTTCTATGGACATGAAAGACACCAAAGGTGCAGCGTAAAAGCAAGTAATGGATAAGGCAAGAGAGGGTCTGCAGCAGCTTCTCTGCTGGTTGGCAGCACAAGCAACTAACAAGACTTGTGTTTTGATCAACTCCAGAAAGCAAACCATGGAAACCAAAAGCAGAGATCACTGTTCACTCTGTAAAGCAAATCTTTATGTTACATAGCTCTTACATGGAACTCTATCAAATTAGGCAATACCAGCTTTGGTCTTGCTCTATAGACATGGGAAACACTAACTGGTACAGAGTGTAAGCAAGTAAAGCATAAGGCATGAAAGTGTCTGCAGCAGCTTCTCTGGGGGTTGGCAACACAAGCAACTAACAAGACTTGTGTTTTGATCAACTCCAGAAAGCAAACTATAGAAACCAAAAGCAGAGATCACAGTTCACTCTGTAAGGCAAATCTTTATGTTACGTAGCTCTATCACAGAAACTTAGTAAATTAGGCAGTAACAGCTTTAGTTCTCCTTCTATGGACATGAAAGACACCAACCGGTGCAGCGTAAAAGCCAGTAATGGATAAAGCAAGAGAGTGTCTGCAGCAGCTTCTCTGCTGGTTGGCAGCACAAACAACTAACATGACTTGTGTTTTCATCAACTCCAGAAAGCAAGCCATGGAAACCAAAAGCAGAAACCACTGTTCACTCGGAAAAGCAAAGCTTTATGTTACAGTGCTCTTTCATGGAAACTTAGCAAATTAGGCAGTAACAGCTTTGGACTTGCTCTATAGACATGAGAAACATCAACCGGTGGAGTGTCAAAGGAAAGGTTTCTGTTACATGGCTCTTTCATGGAAATCAAGCAAATTAGGAAGTACCCACCTTTATTCGTGGTCTGGTGACAAGCAAAACACATACATGTGCAAAGTGTAAACTGGTACTGCAAAAGGCAGGAAAGCGCCTTCAGCACCTTCTCTATTTCTTGGGAACACAAACAACAGACAAGACTTTTGTTTTGATCAACTCCAGAAAGCAAACTATAGAAACCAAAAGCAGAGATCACTGTTCACTCTGAAAAGCAAATACTTATGTTACATAGCTCTATCACAGAAACTTAGTAAATTAGGCAGTAACAGCTTTAGTTCTCCTTCTATGGACATGAAAGACACCAACCGGTGCAGCGTAAAAGCCAGTAATGGATAAGGCAAGAGAGGGTCTGCAGCAGCTTCTCTGCTGATTGGCAGCACAAAGAACTAACAAGACTTGTGTTTTCATCAACTCCAGAAAGCAAGCCATGGAAACCAAAAGCAGAGATGACTGTTCACTCTGAAAAGCAAATCTTTATGTTACATAGCTCTTACATGGAACTCTATCAAATTAGGCAATACCAGCTTTGGTCTTGCTCTATAGACATGGGAAACACTAACTGGTACAGAGTGTAAGCAAAGAAAGCATAAGGCATGAAAGTGTCTGCAGCAGCTTCTCTGGTGTTGGCAACACAAGCAACTAACAAGACTTGTGTTTTGATCAACTCCAGAAAGCAAACTATAGAAACCAAAAGCAGAGATCACAGTTCACTCTGTAAAGGAAATCTTTATGTTACATAGCTCTATCACAGAAACTTAGTAAATTAGGCAGTAACAGCTTTAGTTCTCCTTCTATGGACATGAAAAACACCAACCGGTGCAGCGTAAAAGCCAGTAATGGATAAGGCAAGAGAGGGTCTGCAGCAGCTTCTCTGCTGGTTGGCAGCACAAACAACTAACATGACTTGTGTTTTCATCAACTCCAGAAAGCAAGCCATGGAAACCAAAAGCAGAGATCACAGTTCACTCTGTAAAGCAAATCTTTATGTTACATAGCTCTTACATAGAACTCTACCAAATTAGGCAATACCAGCTTTGGTCTTGCTCTATAGACATGGGAAACACTAACTGGTACAGAGTGTAAGCAAGTAAAGCATAAGGCATGAAAGTGTCTGCAGCAGCTTCTCTGGTGTTGGCAACACAAGCAACTAACAAGACTTGTGTTTTGATCAACTCCAGAAAGCAAACCATAGAAACCAAAAGCAGAGATCACAGTTCACTCTGTAAAGCAAATCTTTATGTTACGTAGCTCTATCACAGAAACTTAGTATATTAGGCAGTAACAGCTTTAGTTCTCCTTCTATGGACATGAAAGACACCAAAGGTGCAGCGTAAAAGCAAGTAATGGATAAGGCAAGAGAGGGTCTGCAGCAGCTTCTCTGCTGGTTGGCAGCACAAGCAACTAACAAGACTTGTGTTTTCATCAACTCCAGAAAGCAAGCCATAGAAACCAAAAGCAGAGATCACTGTTCACTCTGAAAAGCAAATCTTAATGTTACATAGCTCTTACATGGAACTCTATCAAATTAGGCAATACCAGCTTTGGTCTTGCTCTATAGACATGGGAAACACTAACTGGTACAGAGTGTAAGCAAGTAAAGCATAAGGCATGAAAGTGTCTGCAGCAGCTTCTCTGGTGGTTGGCAACACAAGCAACTAACAAGACTTGTGTTTTGATCAACTCCAGAAAGCAAACCATGGAAACCAAAAGCAGAGATCACTGTTCACTCTGTAAAGCAAATCTTTATGTTACATAGCTCTTACATGGAACTCTATCAAATTAGGCAATACCAGCTTTGGTCTTGCTCTATAGACATGGGAAACACTAACTGGTACAGAGTGTAAGCAAAGAAAGCATAAGGCATGAAAGTGTCTGCAGCAGCTTCTCTGGTGGTTGGCAACACAAGCAACTAACAAGACTTGTGTTTTGATCAACTCCAGAAAGCAAACCATGGAAACCAAAAGCAGAGATCACTGTTCACTCTGTAAAGCAAATCTTTATGTTACATAGCTCTATCACAGAAACTTAGTAAATTAGGCAGTAACAGCTTTAGTTCTCCTCCTATGGACATGAAAGACACCAACCAGTGCAGCGTAAAAGCATATAATGGATAAAGCAAGGGAGTGACTGCAGCAGCTTCTCTGCTGGTTGGCAGCACAAGCAACTAACATGAGTTGTGTTTTCATCAACTCCAGAAAGCAAGCCATGGAAACCAAAAGCAGAGATCACTGTTCACTCTGAAAAGCAAATCTTTATGTTACATAGCTCTTACATGGAACTCTACCAAATTAGGCAATACCAGCTTTGGTCTTGCTCTATATACATGGGAAACACTAACTGGTACAGAGTGTAAGCAAGGAAAGCATAAGGCATGAAAGTGTCTGCAGAAGCTTCTCTGGTGGTTGGCAACACAAGCAACTAACAAGACTTGTGTTTTGATCAACTCCAGAAAGCAAATCATAGAAACCAAAAGCAGAGATCACTGTTCACTCTGAAAAGCAAATCTTTATGTTACATAGCTCTTACATGGAACTCTACCAAATTAGGCAATACCAGCTTTGGTCTTGCTCTATAGACATGGGAAACACTAACTGGTACAGAGTGTAAGCAAAGAAAGCATAAGGCATGAAAGTGTCTGCAGCAGCTTCTCTGGAGGTTGGCAACACAAGCAACTAACAAGACTTGTGTTTTGATCAACTCCAGAAAGCAAACTATAGAAACCAAAAGCAGAGATCACTGTTCACTCTGTAAAGCAAATCTTTATGTTACATAGCTCTATCACAGAAACTTAGTAAATTAGGCAGTAACAGCTTTAGTTCTCCTTCTATGGACATGAAAGACACCAAAGGTGCAGCGTAAAAGCAAGTAATGGATAAGGCAAGAGAGGGTCTGCAGCAGCTTCTCTGCTGGTTGGCAGCACAAACATTAACATGACTTGTGTTTTCATCAACTCCAGAAAGCAAGCCATGGAAACCAAAAGCAGAGATCACTGTTCACTCTGAAAAGCAAATCTTTATGTTACATAGCTCTTACATGGAACTCTATCAAATTAGGCAATACCAGCTTTGGTCTTGCTCTATAGACATGGGAAACACTAACTGGTACAGAGTGTAAGCAAGTAAAGCATAAAGCATGAAAGTGTCCGCAGCAGCTTCTCTGGTGGTTGGCAACACAAGCAACTAACAAGACTTGTGTTTTGATCAACTCCAGAAAGCAAACTATAGAAACCAAAAGCAGAGATCACTGTTCACTCTGTAAAGCAAATCTTTATGTTACATAGCTCTATCACAGAAACTTAGTAAATTAGGCAGTAACAGCTTTAGTTCTTCTCCTATGGACATGAAAGACACCAACCGGTGCAGCGTAAAAGCCAGTAATGAATAAAGCAAGGGAGTGTCTGCAGCAGCTTCTCTGCTGGTTGGCAGCACAAACAACTAACATGACTTGTGTTTTCATCAACTCCAGAAAGCAAGCCATGGAAACCAAAAGCAGAGATCACTGTTCACTCTGAAAAGCAAATCTTAATGTTACATAGCTCTTACATGGAACTCTACCAAATTAGGCAATACCAGCTTTGGTCTTGCTCTATAGACATGGGAAACACTAACTGGTACAGAGTGTAAGCAAGTAAAGCATAAGGCATGAAAGTGTCTGCAGCAGCTTCTCTGGTGGTTGGCAACACAAGCAACTAACAAGACTTGTGTTTTGATCAACTCCAGAAAGCAAACCATAGAAACCAAAAGCAGAGATCACTGTTCACTCTGAAAAGCAAATCTTTATGTTACATAGCTCTTACATGGAACTCTACCAAATTATGCAATACCAGCTTTGGTCTTGCTCTATAGACATGGGAAACACTAACTGGTACAGAGTGTAAGCAAGTAAAGCATAAGGCATGAAAGTGTCTGCAGCAGCTTCTCTGGGGGTTGGCAACACAAGCAACTAACAAGACTTGTGTTTTGATCAACTCCAGAAAGCAAACTATAGAAACCAAAAGCAGAGATCACTGTTCACTCTGTAAAGGAAATCTTTATGTTACATAGCTGTATCACAGAAACTTAGTAAATTAGGCAGTAACAGCTTTAGTTCTCCTTCTATGGACATGAAAAACACCAACCGGTGCAGCGTAAAAGCCAGTAATGGATAAGGCAAGAGAGGGTCTGCAGCAGCTTCTCTGCTGGTTGGCAGCACAAACAACTAACATGACTTGTGTTTTCATCAACTCCAGAAAGCAAGCCATGGAAACCAAAAGCAGAGATCACTGTTCACTCTGTAAAGCAAATCTTAATGTTACATAGCTCTTACATGGAACTCTACCAAATTAGGCAATACCAGCTTTGGTCTTGCTCTATAAACATGGGAAACACTAACTGGTACAGAGTGTAAGCAAGTAAAGCATAAGGCATGAAAGTGTCTGCAGCAGCTTCTCTGGTGTTGGCAACACAAGCAACTAACAAGACTTGTGTTTTGATCAACTCCAGAAAGCAAACCATAGAAACCAAAAGCAGAGATCACAGTTCACTCTGTAAAGCAAATCTTTATGTTACGTAGCTCTATCACAGAAACTTAGTATATTAGGCAGTAACAGCTTTAGTTCTCCTTCTATGGACATGAAAGACACCAAAGGTGCAGCGTAAAAGCAAGTAATGGATAAGGCAAGAGAGGGTCTGCAGCAGCTTCTCTGCTGGTTGGCAGCACAAGCAACTAACAAGACTTGTGTTTTCATCAACTCCAGAAAGCAAGCCATGGAAACCAAAAGCAGAGATCACTGTTCACTCTGAAAAGCAAATCTTTATGTTACATAGCTCTTACATGGAACTCTATCAAATTAGGCAATACCAGCTTTGGTCTTGCTCTATAGACATGGGAAACACTAACTGGTACAGAGTGTAAGCAAAGAAAGCATAAGGCATGAAAGTGTCTGCAGCAGCTTCTCTGGTGGTTGGCAACACAAGCAACTAACAAGACTTGTGTTTTGATCAACTCCAGAAAGCAAACCATGGAAACCAAAAGCAGAGATCACTGTTCACTCTGTAAAGCAAATCTTTATGTTACATAGCTCTATCACAGAAACTTAGTAAATTAGGCAGTAACAGCTTTAGTTCTCCTCCTATGGACATGAAAGACACCAACCAGTGCAGCGTAAAAGCATATAATGGATAAAGCAAGGGAGTGACTGCAGCAGCTTCTCTGCTGGTTGGCAGCACAAGCCACTAACATGAGTTGTGTTTTCATCAACTCCAGAAAGCAAGCCATGGAAACCAAAAGCAGAGATCACTGTTCACTCTGAAAAGCAAATCTTTATGTTACATAGCTCTTACATGGAACTCTATCAAATTAGGCAATACCAGCTTTGGTCTTGCTCTATAGACATGGGAAACACTAACTGGTACAGAGTGTAAGCAAGTAAAGCATAAGGCATGAAAGTGTCTGCAGCAGCTTCTCTGGGGGTTGGCAACACAAGCAACTAACAAGACTTGTGTTTTGATCAACTCCAGAAAGCAAATCATAGAAACCAAAAGCAGAGATCACTGTTCACTCTGTAAAGCAAATCTTTATGTTACATAGCTCTTACATGGAACTCTACCAAATTAGGCAATACCAGCTTTGGTCTTGCTCTATAGACATGGGAAACACTAACTGGTACAGAGTGTAAGCAAGTAAAGCATAAGGCATGAAAGTGTCTGCAGCAGCTTCTCTGGGGGTTGGCAACACAAGCAACTAACAAGACTTGTGTTTTGATCAACTCCAGAAAGCAAACTATAGAAACCAAAAGCAGAGATCACAGTTCACTCTGTAAAGCAAATCTTTATGTTACATAGCTCTATCACAGAAACTTAGTAAATTAGGCAGTAACAGCTTTAGTTCTCCTTCTATGGACATGAAAGACACCAAAGGTGCAGCGTAAAAGCAAGTAATGGATAAGGCAATAGAGGGTCTGCAGCAGCTTCTCTGCTGGTTGGCAGCACAAACAACTAACATGACTTGTGTTTTCATCAACTCCAGAAAGCAAGCCATGGAAACCAAAAGCAGAGATCACTGTTCACTCTGAAAAGCAAATCTTTATGTTACATAGCTCTTACATGGTACTCTATCAAATTAGGCAATACCAGCTTTGGTCTTGCTCTATAGACATGGGAAACACTAACTGGTACAGAGTGTAAGCAAGTAAAGCATAAGGCATGAAAGTGTCTGCAGCAGCTTCTCTGGTGGTTGGCAACACAAGCAACTAACAAGACTTGTGTTTTGATCAACTCCAGAAAGCAAACTATAGAAACCAAAAGCAGAGATCACAGTTCACTCTGTAAAGGAAATCTTTATGTTACATAGCTCTATCACAGAAACTTAGTAAATTAGGCAGTAACAGCTTTAGTTCTCCTTCTATGGACATGAAAAACACCAACCGGTGCAGCGTAAAAGCCAGTAATGGATAAGGCAAGAGAGGGTCTGCAGCAGCTTCTCTGCTGGTTGGCAGCACAAACAACTAACATGACTTGTGTTTTCATCAACTCCAGAAAGCAAGCCATGGAAACCAAAAGCAGAGATCACTGTTCACTCTGTAAAGCAAATCTTTATGTTACATAGCTCTTACATAGAACTCTACCAAATTAGGCAATACCAGCTTTGGTCTTGCTCTATAGACATGGGAAACACTAACTGGTACAGAGTGTAAGCAAGTAAAGCATAAGGCATGAAAGTGTCTGCAGCAGCTTCTCTGGTGTTGGCAACACAAGCAACTAACAAGACTTGTGTTTTGATCAACTCCAGAAAGCAAACCATAGAAACCAAAAGCAGAGATCACAGTTCACTCTGTAAAGCAAATCTTTATGTTACGTAGCTCTATCACAGAAACTTAGTATATTAGGCAGTAACAGCTTTAGTTCTCCTTCTATGGACATGAAAGACACCAAAGGTGCAGCGTAAAAGCAAGTAATGGATAAGGCAAGAGAGGGTCTGCAGCAGCTTCTCTGCTGGTTGGCAGCACAAGCAACTAACAAGACTTGTGTTTTCATCAACTCCAGAAAGCAAGCCATGGAAACCAAAAGCAGAGATCACTGTTCACTCTGAAAAGCAAATCTTAATGTTACATAGCTCTTACATGGAACTCTATCAAATTAGGCAATACCAGCTTTGGTCTTGCTCTATAGACATGGGAAACACTAACTGGTACAGAGTGTAAGCAAGTAAAGCATAAGGCATGAAAGTGTCTGCAGCAGCTTCTCTGGTGGTTGGCAACACAAGCAACTAACAAGACTTGTGTTTTGATCAACTCCAGAAAGCAAACCATGGAAACCAAAAGCAGAGATCACTGTTCACTCTGTAAAGCAAATCTTTATGTTACATAGCTCTTACATGGAACTCTATCAAATTAGGCAATACCAGCTTTGGTCTTGCTCTATAGACATGGGAAACACTAACTGGTACAGAGTGTAAGCAAAGAAAGCATAAGGCATGAAAGTGTCTGCAGCAGCTTCTCTGGTGGTTGGCAACACAAGCAACTAACAAGACTTGTGTTTTGATCAACTCCAGAAAGCAAACCATGGAAACCAAAAGCAGAGATCACTGTTCACTCTGTAAAGCAAATCTTTATGTTACATAGCTCTATCACAGAAACTTAGTAAATTAGGCAGTAACAGCTTTAGTTCTCCTCCTATGGACATGAAAGACACCAACCAGTGCAGCGTAAAAGCATATAATGGATAAAGCAAGGGAGTGTCTGCAGCAGCTTCTCTGCTGGTTGGCAGCACAAGCAACTAACATGAGTTGTGTTTTCATCAACTCCAGAAAGCAAGCCATGGAAACCAAAAGCAGAGATCACTGTTCACTCTGAAAAGCAAATCTTTATGTTACATAGCTCTTACATGGAACTCTACCAAATTAGGCAATACCAGCTTTGGTCTTGCTCTATAGACATGGGAAACACTAACTGGTACAGAGTGTAAGCAAGGAAAGCATAAGGCATGAAAGTGTCTGCAGAAGCTTCTCTGGTGGTTGGCAACACAAGCAACTAACAAGACTTGTGTTTTGATCAACTCCAGAAAGCAAATCATAGAAACCAAAAGCAGAGATCACTGTTCACTCTGTAAAGCAAATCTTTATGTTACATAGCTCTTACATGGAACTCTACCAAATTAGGCAATACCAGCTTTGGTCTTGCTCTATAGACATGGGAAACACTAACTGGTACAGAGTGTAAGCAAGTAAAGCATAAGGCATGAAAGTGTCTGCAGCAGCTTCTCTGGTGTTGGCAACACAAGCAACTAACAAGACTTGTGTTTTGATCAACTCCAGAAAGCAAACCATAGAAACCAAAAGCAGAGATCACAGTTCACTCTGTAAAGCAAATCTTTATGTTACGTAGCTCTATCACAGAAACTTAGTATATTAGGCAGTAACAGCTTTAGTTCTCCTTCTATGGACATGAAAGACACCAAAGGTGCAGCGTAAAAGCCAGTAATGGATAAGGCAAGAGAGGGTCTGCAGCAGCTTCTCTGCTGGTTGGCAGCACAAGCAACTAACAAGACTTGTGTTTTCATCAACTCCAGAAAGCAAGCCATGGAAACCAAAAGCAGAGATCACTGTTCACTCTGAAAAGCAAATCTTAATGTTACATAGCTCTTACATGGAACTCTATCAAATTAGGCAATACCAGCTTTGGTCTTGCTCTATAGACATGGGAAACACTAACTGGTACAGAGTGTAAGCAAGTAAAGCATAAGGCATGAAAGTGTCTGCAGCAGCTTCTCTGGTGGTTGGCAACACAAGCAACTAACAAGACTTGTGTTTTGATCAACTCCAGAAAGCAAACCATGGAAACCAAAAGCAGAGATCACTGTTCACTCTGTAAAGCAAATCTTTATGTTACATAGCTCTTACATGGAACTCTATCAAATTAGGCAATACCAGCTTTGGTCTTGCTCTATAGACATGGGAAACACTAACTGGTACAGAGTGTAAGCAAAGAAAGCATAAGGCATGAAAGTGTCTGCAGCAGCTTCTCTGGTGGTTGGCAACACAAGCAACTAACAAGACTTGTGTTTTGATCAACTCCAGAAAGCAAACCATGGAAACCAAAAGCAGAGATCACTGTTCACTCTGTAAAGCAAATCTTTATGTTACATAGCTCTATCACAGAAACTTAGTAAATTAGGCAGTAACAGCTTTAGTTCTCCTCCTATGGACATGAAAGACACCAACCAGTGCAGCGTAAAAGCATATAATGGATAAAGCAAGGGAGTGACTGCAGCAGCTTCTCTGCTGGTTGGCAGCACAAGCAACTAACATGACTTGTGTTTTCATCAACTCCAGAAAGCAAGCCATGGAAACCAAAAGCGAGATCACTGTTCACTCTGAAAAGCAAATCTTTATGTTACATAGCTCTTACATGGAACTCTACCAAATTAGGCAATACCAGCTTTGGTCTTGCTCTATATACATGGGAAACACTAACTGGTACAGAGTGTAAGCAAGGAAAGCATAAGGCATGAAAGTTTCTGCAGAAGCTTCTCTGGTGGTTGGCAACACAAGCAACTAACAAGACTTGTGTTTTGATCAACTCCAGAAAGCAAATCATAGAAACCGAAAGCAGAGATGACTGTTCACTCTGTAAAGCAAATCTTTATGTTACATAGCTCTTACATGGAACTCTATCAAATTAGGCAATACCAGCTTTGGTCTTGCTCTATAGACATGGGAAACACTAACTGGTACAGAGTGTAAGCAAGTAAAGCATAAGGCATGATAGTGTCTGTAGCAGCTTCTCTGGTGGTTGGGAACACAAGCAACTAACAAGACTTGTGTTTTGATCAACTCCAGAAAGCAAACTATAGAAACCAAAAGCAGAGATCACAGTTCACTCTGTAAAGCAAATCTTTATGTTACGTAGCTCTATCACAGAAACTTAGTATATTAGGCAGTAACAGCTTTAGTTCTCCTTCTATGGACATGAAAGACACCAAAGGTGCAGCGTAAAAGCAAGTAATGGATAAAGCAAGAGAGTGTCTGCAGCAGCTTCTCTGCTGGTTGGCAGCACAAACAACTAACATGACTTGTGTTTTCATAAACTCCAGAAAGCAAGCCATGGAAACCAAAAGCAGAAACCACTGTTCACTCGGAAAAGCAAAGCTTTATGTTACAGTGCTCTTTCATGGAAACTTAGCAAATTAGGCAGTAACAGCTTTGGTCTTGCTCTATAGACATGAGAAACATCAACCGGTGGAGTGTCAAAGGAAAGGTTTCTGTTACATGGCTCTTTCATGGAAATCAAGCAAATTAGGAAGTACCCACCTTTATTCGTGGTCTGGTGACAAGCAAAACACATACATGTGCAAAGCGTAAACTGGTACTGCAAAAGGCAGGAAAGCGCCTTCAGCAGCTTCTCTATTTCTTGGGAACACAAACAACAGACAAGACTTGTGTTTTGATCAACTCCAGAAAGCAAACTATAGAAACCAAAAGCAGAGATCACTGTTCACTCTGTAAAGCAAATCTTTATGTTACATAGCTCTATCACAGAAACTTAGTAAATTAGGCAGTAACAGCTTTAGTTCTCCTTCTATGGACATGAAAGACACCAAAGGTGCAGCGTAAAAGCCAGTAATGGATAAGGCAAGAGAGGGTCTGCAGCAGCTTCTCTGCTGGTTGGCAGCACAAACAACTAACATGACTTGTGTTTTCATCAACTCCAGAAAGCAAGCCATGGAAACCAAAAGCAGAGATCACAGTTCACTCTGTAAAGCAAATCTTTATGTTACATAGCTCTTACATAGAACTCTACCAAATTAGGCAATACCAGCTTTGGTCTTGCTCTATAGACATGGGAAACACTAACTGGTACAGAGTGTAAGCAAGTAAAGCATAAGGCATGAAAGTGTCTGCAGCAGCTTCTCTGGTGGTTGGCAACACAAGCAACTAACAAGACTTGTGTTTTGATCAACTCCAGAAAGCAAACTATAGAAACCAAAAGCAGAGATCACAGTTCACTCTGTAAAGGAAATCTTTATGTTACATAGCTCTATCACAGAAACTTAGTAAATTAGGCAGTAACAGCTTTAGTTCTCCTTCTATGGACATGAAAAACACCAACCGGTGCAGCGTAAAAGCCAGTAATGGATAAGGCAAGAGAGGGTCTGCAGCAGCTTCTCTGCTGGTTGGCAGCACAAACAACTAACATGACTTGTGTTTTCATCAACTCCAGAAAGCAAGCCATGGAAACCAAAAGCAGAGATCACTGTTCACTCTGTAAAGCAAATCTTTATGTTACATAGCTCTTACATAGAACTCTACCAAATTAGGCAATACCAGCTTTGGTCTTGCTCTATAGACATGGGAAACACTAACTGGTACAGAGTGTAAGCAAGTAAAGCATAAGGCATGAAAGTGTCTGCAGCAGCTTCTCTGGTGTTGGCAACACAAGCAACTAACAAGACTTGTGTTTTGATCAACTCCAGAAAGCAAACCATAGAAACCAAAAGCAGAGATCACAGTTCACTCTGTAAAGCAAATCTTTATGTTACGTAGCTCTATCACAGAAACTTAGTATATTAGGCAGTAACAGCTTTAGTTCTCCTTCTATGGACATGAAAGACACCAAAGGTGCAGCGTAAAAGCAAGTAATGGATAAGGCAAGAGAGGGTCTGCAGCAGCTTCTCTGCTGGTTGGCAGCACAAGCAACTAACAAGACTTGTGTTTTCATCAACTCCAGAAAGCAAGCCATGGAAACCAAAAGCAGAGATCACTGTTCACTCTGAAAAGCAAATCTTAATGTTACATAGCTCTTACATGGAACTCTATCAAATTAGGCAATACCAGCTTTGGTCTTGCTCTATAGACATGGGAAACACTAACTGGTACAGAGTGTAAGCAAGTAAAGCATAAGGCATGAAAGTGTCTGCAGCAGCTTCTCTGGTGGTTGGCAACACAAGCAACTAACAAGACTTGTGTTTTGATCAACTCCAGAAAGCAAACCATGGAAACCAAAAGCAGAGATCACTGTTCACTCTGTAAAGCAAATCTTTATGTTACATAGCTCTTACATGGAACTCTATCAAATTAGGCAATACCAGCTTTGGTCTTGCTCTATAGACATGGGAAACACTAACTGGTACAGAGTGTAAGCAAAGAAAGCATAAGGCATGAAAGTGTCTGCAGCAGCTTCTCTGGTGGTTGGCAACACAAGCAACTAACAAGACTTGTGTTTTGATCAACTCCAGAAAGCAAACCATGGAAACCAAAAGCAGAGATCACTGTTCACTCTGTAAAGCAAATCTTTATGTTACATAGCTCTATCACAGAAACTTAGTAAATTAGGCAGTAACAGCTTTAGTTCTCCTCCTATGGACATGAAAGACACCAACCAGTGCAGCGTAAAAGCATATAATGGATAAAGCAAGGGAGTGTCTGCAGCAGCTTCTCTGCTGGTTGGCAGCACAAGCAACTAACATGAGTTGTGTTTTCATCAACTCCAGAAAGCAAGCCATGGAAACCAAAAGCAGAGATCACTGTTCACTCTGAAAAGCAAATCTTTATGTTACATAGCTCTTACATGGAACTCTACCAAATTAGGCAATACCAGCTTTGGTCTTGCTCTATAGACATGGGAAACACTAACTGGTACAGAGTGTAAGCAAGGAAAGCATAAGGCATGAAAGTGTCTGCAGAAGCTTCTCTGGTGGTTGGCAACACAAGCAACTAACAAGACTTGTGTTTTGATCAACTCCAGAAAGCAAATCATAGAAACCAAAAGCAGAGATCACTGTTCACTCTGTAAAGCAAATCTTTATGTTACATAGCTCTTACATGGAACTCTACCAAATTAGGCAATACCAGCTTTGGTCTTGCTCTATAGACATGGGAAACACTAACTGGTACAGAGTGTAAGCAAGTAAAGCATAAGGCATGAAAGTGTCTGCAGCAGCTTCTCTGGTGTTGGCAACACAAGCAACTAACAAGACTTGTGTTTTGATCAACTCCAGAAAGCAAACCATAGAAACCAAAAGCAGAGATCACAGTTCACTCTGTAAAGCAAATCTTTATGTTACGTAGCTCTATCACAGAAACTTAGTATATTAGGCAGTAACAGCTTTAGTTCTCCTTCTATGGACATGAAAGACACCAAAGGTGCAGCGTAAAAGCCAGTAATGGATAAGGCAAGAGAGGGTCTGCAGCAGCTTCTCTGCTGGTTGGCAGCACAAGCAACTAACAAGACTTGTGTTTTCATCAACTCCAGAAAGCAAGCCATGGAAACCAAAAGCAGAGATCACTGTTCACTCTGAAAAGCAAATCTTAATGTTACATAGCTCTTACATGGAACTCTATCAAATTAGGCAATACCAGCTTTGGTCTTGCTCTATAGACATGGGAAACACTAACTGGTACAGAGTGTAAGCAAGGAAAGCATAAGGCATGAAAGTGTCTGCAGCAGCTTCTCTGGTGGTTGGCAACACAAGCAACTAACAAGACTTGTGTTTTGATCAACTCCAGAAAGCAAACCATGGAAACCAAAAGCAGAGATCACTGTTCACTCTGTAAAGCAAATCTTTATGTTACATAGCTCTTACATGGAACTCTATCAAATTAGGCAATACCAGCTTTGGTCTTGCTCTATAGACATGGGAAACACTAACTGGTACAGAGTGTAAGCAAAGAAAGCATAAGGCATGAAAGTGTCTGCAGCAGCTTCTCTGGTGGTTGGCAACACAAGCAACTAACAAGACTTGTGTTTTGATCAACTCCAGAAAGCAAACCATGGAAACCAAAAGCAGAGATCACTGTTCACTCTGTAAAGCAAATCTTTATGTTACATAGCTCTATCACAGAAACTTAGTAAATTAGGCAGTAACAGCTTTAGTTCTCCTCCTATGGACATGAAAGACACCAACCAGTGCAGCGTAAAAGCATATAATGGATAAAGCAAGGGAGTGACTGCAGCAGCTTCTCTGCTGGTTGGCAGCACAAGCAACTAACATGACTTGTGTTTTCATCAACTCCAGAAAGCAAGCCATGGAAACCAAAAGCGAGATCACTGTTCACTCTGTAATGCAAATCTTTATGTTACATAGCTCTTACATGGAACTCTACCAAATTAGGCAATACCAGCTTTGGTCTTGCTCTATAGACATGGGAAACACTAACTGGTACAGAGTGTAAGCAAGGAAAGCATAAGGCATGAAAGTGTCTGCAGAAGCTTCTCTGGTGGTTGGCAACACAAGCAACTAACAAGACTTGTGTTTTGATCAACTCCAGAAAGCAAATCATAGAAACCGAAAGCAGAGATGACTGTTCACTCTGTAAAGCAAATCTTTATGTTACATAGCTCTTACATGGAACTCTATCAAATTAGGCAATACCAGCTTTGGTCTTGCTCTATAGACATGGGAAACACTAACTGGTACAGAGTGTAAGCAAGTAAAGCATAAGGCATGATAGTGTCTGTAGCAGCTTCTCTGGTGGTTGGCAACACAAGCAACTAACAAGACTTGTGTTTTGATCAACTCCAGAAAGCAAACTATAGAAACCAAAAGCAGAGATCACAGTTCACTCTGTAAAGCAAATCTTTATGTTACGTAGCTCTATCACAGAAACTTAGTATATTAGGCAGTAACAGCTTTAGTTCTCCTTCTATGGACATGAAAGACACCAAAGGTGCAGCGTAAAAGCAAGTAATGGATAAAGCAAGAGAGTGTCTGCAGCAGCTTCTCTGCTGGTTGGCAGCACAAACAACTAACATGACTTGTGTTTTCATAAACTCCAGAAAGCAAGCCATGGAAACCAAAAGCAGAAACCACTGTTCACTCGGAAAAGCAAAGCTTTATGTTACAGTGCTCTTTCATGGAAATTTAGCAAATTAGGCAGTAACAGCTTTGGTCTTGCTCTATAGACATGAGAAACATCAACCGGTGGAGTGTCAAAGGAAAGGTTTCTGTTACATGGCTCTTTCATGGAAATCAAGCAAATTAGGAAGTACCCACCTTTATTCGTGGTCTGGTGACAAGCAAAACACATACATGTGCAAAGCGTAAACTGGTACTGCAAAAGGCAGGAAAGCGCCTTCAGCAGCTTCTCTATTTCTTGGGAACACAAACAACAGACAAGACTTGTGTTTTGATCAACTCCAGAAAGCAAACTATAGAAACCAAAAGCAGAGATCACTGTTCACTCTGTAAAGCAAATCTTTATGTTACATAGCTCTATCACAGAAACTTAGTAAATTAGGCAGTAACAGCTTTAGTTCTCCTTCTATGGACATGAAAGACACCAAAGGTGCAGCGTAAAAGCCAGTAATGGATAAGGCAAGAGAGGGTCTGCAGCAGCTTCTCTGCTGGTTGGCAGCACAAACAACTAACATGACTTGTGTTTTCATCAACTCCAGAAAGCAAGCCATGGAAACCAAAAGCAGAGATCACAGTTCACTCTGTAAAGCAAATCTTTATGTTACATAGCTCTTACATAGAACTCTACCAAATTAGGCAATACCAGCTTTGGTCTTGCTCTATAGACATGGGAAACACTAACTGGTACAGAGTGTAAGCAAGTAAAGCATAAGGCATGAAAGTGTCTGCAGCAGCTTCTCTGGTGTTGGCAACACAAGCAACTAACAAGACTTGTGTTTTGATCAACTCCAGAAAGCAAACCATAGAAACCAAAAGCAGAGATCACTGTTCACTCTGTAAAGCAAATCTTTATGTTACATAGCTCTTACATGGAACTCTACCAAATTAGGCAATACCAGCTTTGGTCTTGCTCTATAGACATGGGAAACACTAACTGGTACAGAGTGTAAGCAAAGAAAGCATAAGGCATGAAAGTGTCTGCAGCAGCTTCTCTGGGGGTTGGCAACACAAGCAACTAACAAGACTTGTGTTTTGATCAACTCCAGAAAGCAAACTATAGAAACCAAAAGCAGAGATCACTGTTCACTCTGTAAAGCAAATCTTTATGTTACATAGCTCTATCACAGAAACTTAGTAAATTAGGCAGTAACAGCTTTTGTTCTCCTTCTATGGACATGAAAGACACCAAAGGTGCAGCGTAAAAGCAAGTAATGGATAAGGCAAGAGAGGGTCTGCAGCAGCTTCTCTGCTGGTTGGCAGCACAAACAACTAACATGACTTGTGTTTTCATCAACTCCAGAAAGCAAGCCATGGAAACCAAAAGCAGAGATCACTGTTCACTCTGAAAAGCAAATCTTTATGTTACATAGCTCTTACATGGTACTCTATCAAATTAGGCAATACCAGCTTTGGTCTTGCTCTATAGACATGGGAAACACTAACTGGTACAGAGTGTAAGCAAGTAAAGCATAAGGCATGAAAGTGTCTGCAGCAGCTTCTCTGGTGGTTGGCAACACAAGCAACTAACAAGACTTGTGTTTTGATCAACTCCAGAAAGCAAACTATAGAAACCAAAAGCAGAGATCACAGTTCACTCTGTAAAGGAAATCTTTATGTTACATAGCTCTATCACAGAAACTTAGTAAATTAGGCAGTAACAGCTTTAGTTCTCCTTCTATGGACATGAAAAACACCAACCGGTGCAGCGTAAAAGCCAGTAATGGATAAGGCAAGAGAGGGTCTGCAGCAGCTTCTCTGCTGGTTGGCAGCACAAACAACTAACATGACTTGTGTTTTCATCAACTCCAGAAAGCAAGCCATGGAAACCAAAAGCAGAGATCACTGTTCACTCTGTAAAGCAAATCTTTATGTTACATAGCTCTTACATAGAACTCTACCAAATTAGGCAATACCAGCTTTGGTCTTGCTCTATAGACATGGGAAACACTAACTGGTACAGAGTGTAAGCAAGTAAAGCATAAGGCATGAAAGTGTCTGCAGCAGCTTCTCTGGTGTTGGCAACACAAGCAACTAACAAGACTTGTGTTTTGATCAACTCCAGAAAGCAAACCATAGAAACCAAAAGCAGAGATCACAGTTCACTCTGTAAAGCAAATCTTTATGTTACGTAGCTCTATCACAGAAACTTAGTATATTAGGCAGTAACAGCTTTAGTTCTCCTTCTATGGACATGAAAGACACCAAAGGTGCAGCGTAAAAGCAAGTAATGGATAAGGCAAGAGAGGGTCTGCAGCAGCTTCTCTGCTGGTTGGCAGCACAAGCAACTAACAAGACTTGTGTTTTCATCAACTCCAGAAAGCAAGCCATGGAAACCAAAAGCAGAGATCACTGTTCACTCTGAAAAGCAAATCTTAATGTTACATAGCTCTTACATGGAACTCTATCAAATTAGGCAATACCAGCTTTGGTCTTGCTCTATAGACATGGGAAACACTAACTGGTACAGAGTGTAAGCAAGTAAAGCATAAGGCATGAAAGTGTCTGCAGCAGCTTCTCTGGTGGTTGGCAACACAAGCAACTAACAAGACTTGTGTTTTGATCAACTCCAGAAAGCAAACCATGGAAACCAAAAGCAGAGATCACTGTTCACTCTGTAAAGCAAATCTTTATGTTACATAGCTCTTACATGGAACTCTATCAAATTAGGCAATACCAGCTTTGGTCTTGCTCTATAGACATGGGAAACACTAACTGGTACAGAGTGTAAGCAAAGAAAGCATAAGGCATGAAAGTGTCTGCAGCAGCTTCTCTGGTGGTTGGCAACACAAGCAACTAACAAGACTTGTGTTTTGATCAACTCCAGAAAGCAAACCATGGAAACCAAAAGCAGAGATCACTGTTCACTCTGTAAAGCAAATCTTTATGTTACATAGCTCTATCACAGAAACTTAGTAAATTAGGCAGTAACAGCTTTAGTTCTCCTCCTATGGACAAGAAAGACACCAACCAGTGCAGCGTAAAAGCATATAATGGATAAAGCAAGGGAGTGACTGCAGCAGCTTCTCTGCTGGTTGGCAGCACAAGCAACTAACATGACTTGTGTTTTCATCAACTCCAGAAAGCAAACCATAGAAACCAAAAGCAGAGATCACTGTTCACTCTGAAAAGCAAATCTTTATGTTACATAGCTCTTACATGGAACTCTACCAAATTAGGCAATACCAGCTTTGGTCTTGCTCTATATACATGGGAAACGCTAACTGGTACAGAGTGTAAGCAAGGAAAGCATAAGGCATGAAAGTGTCTGCAGAAGCTTCTCTGGTGGTTGGCAACACAAGCAACTAACAAGACTTGTGTTTTGATCAACTCCAGAAAGCAAATCATAGAAACCAAAAGCAGAGATCACTGTTCACTCTGTAAAGCAAATCTTTATGTTACATAGCTCTTACATGGAACTCTACCAAATTAGGCAATACCAGCTTTGGTCTTGCTCTATAGACATGGGAAACACTAACTGGTACAGAGTGTAAGCAAGTAAAGCATAAGGCATGAAAGTGTCTGCAGCAGCTTCTTTGGGGGTTGGCAACACAAGCAACTAACAAGACTTGTGTTTTGATCAACTCCAGAAAGCAAACTATAGAAACCAAAAGCAGAGATCACTGTTCACTCTGTAAAGCAAATCTTTATGTTACATAGCTCTATCACAGAAACTTAGTAAATTAGGCAGTAACAGCTTTAGTTCTCCTTCTATGGACATGAAAGACACCAAAGGTGCAGCGTAAAAGCAAGTAATGGATAAGGCAAGAGAGGGTCTGCAGCAGCTTCTCTGCTGGTTGGCAGCACAAACAACTAACATGACTTGTGTTTTCATCAACTCCAGAAAGCAAGCCATGGAAACCAAAAGCAGAGATCACTGTTCACTCTGAAAAGCAAATCTTTATGTTACATAGCTGTTACATGGAACTCTATCAAATTAGGCAATACCAGCTTTGGTCTTGCTCTATAGACATGGGAAACACTAACTGGTACAGAGTGTAAGCAAGGAAAGCATAAGGCATGAAAGTGTCTGCAGCAGCTTCTCTGGTGGTTGGCAACACAAGCAACTAACAAGACTTGTGTTTTGATCAACTCCAGAAAGCAAACTATAGAAACCAAAAGCAGAGATCACAGTTCACTCTGTAAAGCAAATCTTTATGTTACATAGCTCTATCACAGAAACTTAGTAAATTAGGCAGTAACAGCTTTAGTTCTCCTTCTATGGACATGAAAGACACCAAAGGTGCAGCGTAAAAGCCAGTAATGGATAAGGCAAGAGAGGGTCTGCAGCAGCTTCTCTGCTGATTGGCAGCACAAAGAACTAACAAGACTTGTGTTTTCATCAACTCCAGAAAGCAAGCCATGGAAATCAAAAGCAGAGATCACTGTTCACTCTGAAAAGCAAATCTTTATGTTACATAGCTCTTACATGGAGCTCTATCAAATTAGGCAATACCAGCTTTGGTCTTGCTCTATAGACATGGGAAACACTAACTGGTACAGAGTGTAAGCAAAGAAAGCATAAGGCATGAAAGTGTCTGCAGCAGCTTCTCTGGTGGTTGGCAACACAAGCAACTAACAAGACTTGTGTTTTGATCAACTCCAGAAAGCAAACCATAGAAACCAAAAGCAGAGATCACAGTTCGCTCTGTAAAGCAAATCTTTATGTTACATAGCTCTTACATGGAACTCTATCAAATTAGGCAATACCAGCTTTGGTCTTGCTCTATAGACATGGGAAACACTAACTGGTACAGAGTGTAAGCAAGTAAAGCATAAGGCATGAAAGTGTCTGCAGCAGCTTCTCTGGTGGTTGGCAACACAAGCAACTAACAAGACTTGTGTTTTGATCAACTCCAGAAAGCAAACTATAGAAACCAAAAGCAGAGATCACAGTTCACTCTGTAAAGCAAATCTTTATGTTACATAGCTCTATCACAGAAACTTAGTAAATTAGGCAGTAACAGCTTTAGTTCTCCTTCTATGGACATGAAAGACACCAAAGGTGCAGCGTAAAAGCCAGTAATGGATAAGGCAAGAGAGGGTCTGCAGCAGCTTCTCTGCTGATTGGCAGCTCAAACAACTAACAAGACTTGTGTTTTCATCAACTCCAGAAAGCAAGCCATGGAAACCAAAAGCAGAGATCACTGTTCACTCTGAAAAGCAAATCTTTATGTTACATAGCTCTTACATGGAACTCTATCAAATTAGGCAATACCAGCTTTGGTCTTGCTCTATAGACATGGGAAACACTAACTGGTACAGAGTGTAAGCAAGTAAAGCATAAGGCATGAAAGTGTCTGCAGCAGCTTCTCTGGTGGTTGGCAACACAAGCAACTAACAAGACTTGTGTTTTGATCAACTCCAGAAAGCAAACCATGGAAACCAAAAGCAGAGATCACTGTTCACTCTGTAAAGCAAATCTTTATGTTACATAGCTCTATCACAGAAACTTAGTAAATTAGGCAGTAACAGCTTTAGTTCTCCTCCTATGGACAAGAAAGACACCAACCAGTGCAGCGTAAAAGCATATAATGGATAAAGCAAGGGAGTGACTGCAGCAGCTTCTCTGCTGGTTGGCAGCACAAGCAACTAACATGACTTGTGTTTTCATCAACTCCAGAAAGCAAGCCATGGAAACCAAAAGCAGAGATCACTGTTCACTCTGAAAAGCAAATCTTTATGTTACATAGCTCTTACATGGAGCTCTATCAAATTAGGCAATACCAGCTTTGGTCTTGCTCTATAGACATGGGAAACACTAACTGGTACAGAGTGTAAGCAAAGAAAGCATAAGGCATGAAAGTGTCTGCAGCAGCTTCTCTGGTGGTTGGCAACACAAGCAACTAACAAGACTTGTGTTTTGATCAACTCCAGAAAGCAAACCATAGAAACCAAAAGCAGAGATCACAGTTCGCTCTGTAAAGCAAATCTTTATGTTACATAGCTCTTACATGGAACTCTATCAAATTAGGCAATACCAGCTTTGGTCTTGCTCTATAGACATGGGAAACACTAACTGGTACAGAGTGTAAGCAAGTAAAGCATAAGGCATGAAAGTGTCTGCAGCAGCTTCTCTGGTGGTTGGCAACACAAGCAACTAACAAGACTTGTGTTTTGATCAACTCCAGAAAGCAAACTATAGAAACCAAAAGCAGAGATCACAGTTCACTCTGTAAAGCAAATCTTTATGTTACATAGCTCTATCACAGAAACTTAGTAAATTAGGCAGTAACAGCTTTAGTTCTCCTTCTATGGACATGAAAGACACCAAAGGTGCAGCGTAAAAGCCAGTAATGGATAAGGCAAGAGAGGGTCTGCAGCAGCTTCTCTGCTGATTGGCAGCTCAAACAACTAACAAGACTTGTGTTTTCATCAACTCCAGAAAGCAAGCCATGGAAACCAAAAGCAGAGATCACTGTTCACTCTGAAAAGCAAATCTTTATGTTACATAGCTCTTACATGGAACTCTATCAAATTAGGCAATACCAGCTTTGGTCTTGGTCTATAGACATGGGAAACACTAACTGGTACAGAGTGTAAGCAAGGAAAGCATAAGGCATGAAAGTGTCTGCAGCAGCTTCTCTGGTGGTTGGCAACACAAGCAACTAACAAGACTTGTGTTTTGATCAACTCCAGAAAGCAAACCATGGAAACCAAAAGCAGAGATCACTGTTCACTCTGAAAAGCAAATCTTTATGTTACGTAGCTCTATCACAGAAACTTAGTAAATTAGGCAGTAACAGCTTTAGTTCTCCTTCTATGGACATGAAAAACACCAACCGGTGCAGCGTAAAAGCCAGTAATGGATAAGGCAAGAGAGGGTCTGCAGCAGCTTCTCTGCTGGTTGGCAGCACAAACAACTAACATGACTTGTGTTTTCATCAACTCCAGAAAGCAAGCCATGGAAACCAAAAGCAGAAACCACTGTTCACTCGGAAAAGCAAAGCTTTATGTTACAGTGCTCTTTCATGGAAACTTAGCAAATTAGGCAGTAACAGCTTTGGTCTTGCTCTATAGACATGAGAAACATCAACCGGTGGAGTGTCAAAGGAAAGGTTTCTGTTACATGGCTCTTTCATGGAAATCAAGCAAATTAGGAAGTACCCACCTTTATTCGTGGTCTGGTGACAAGCAAAACACATACATGTGCAAAGCGTAAACTGGTACTGCAAAAGGCAGGAAAGCGCCTTCAGCACCTTCTCTATTTCTTGGGAACACAAACAACAGACAAGACTTGTGTTTTGATCAACTCCAGAAAGCAAACTATAGAAACCAAAAGCAGAGATCACTGTTCACTCTGTAAAGCAAATCTTTATGTTACATAGCTCTATCACAGAAACTTAGTAAATTAGGCAGTAACAGCTTTAGTTCTCCTTCTATGGACATGAAAAACACCAACCGGTGCAGCGTAAAAGCCAGTAATGGATAAGGCAAGAGAGGGTCTGCAGCAGCTTCTCTGCTGGTTGGCAGCACAAGCAACTAACAAGACTTGTGTTTTCATCAACTCCAGAAAGCAAGCCATGGAAACCAAAAGCAGAGATCACTGTTCACTCTGAAAAGCAAATCTTAATGTTACATAGCTCTTACATGGAACTCTATCAAATTAGGCAATACCAGCTTTGGTCTTGCTCTATAGACATGGGAAACACTAACTGGTACAGAGTGTAAGCAAGTAAAGCATAAGGCATGAAAGTGTCTGCAGCAGCTTCTCTGGTGGTTGGCAACACAAGCAACTAACAAGACTTGTGTTTTGATCAACTCCAGAAAGCAAACCATGGAAACCAAAAGCAGAGATCACTGTTCACTCTGTAAAGCAAATCTTTATGTTACATAGCTCTATCACAGAAACTTAGTAAATTAGGCAGTAACAGCTTTAGTTCTCCTCCTATGGACAAGAAAGACACCAAAGGTGCAGCGTAAAAGCATATAATGGATAAAGCAAGGGAGTGACTGCAGCAGCTTCTCTGCTGGTTGGCAGCACAAGCAACTAACATGACTTGTGTTTTCATCAACTCCAGAAAGCAAGCCATGGAAACCAAAAGCAGAGATCACTGTTCACTCTGAAAAGCAAATCTTTATGTTACATAGCTCTTACATGGAACTCTACCAAATTAGGCAATACCAGCTTTGGTCTTGCTCTATATACATGGGAAACACTAACTGGTACAGAGTGTAAGCAAGGAAAGCATAAGGCATGAAAGTGTCTGCAGAAGCTTCTCTGGTCGTTGGCAACACAAGCAACTAACAAGACTTGTGTTTTGATCAACTCCAGAAAGCAAATCATAGAAACCAAAAGCAGAGATCACTGTTCACTCTGTAAAGCAAATCTTTATGTTACATAGCTCTTACATGGAACTCTACCAAATTAGGCAATACCAGCTTTGGTCTTGCTCTATAGACATGGGAAACACTAACTGGTACAGAGTGTAAGCAAGTAAAGCATAAGGCATGAAAGTGTCTGCAGCAGCTTCTCTGGTGGTTGGCAACACAAGCAACTAACAAGACTTGTGTTTTGATCAACTCCAGAAAGCAAACTATAGAAACCAAAAGCAGAGATCACAGTTCACTCTGTAAAGCAAATCTTTATGTTACATAGCTCTATCACAGAAACTTAGTAAATTAGGCAGTAACAGCTTTAGTTCTCCTTCTATGGACATGAAAGACACCAAAGGTGCAGCGTAAAAGCCAGTAATGGATAAGGCAAGAGAGGGTCTGCAGCAGCTTCTCTGCTGATTGGCAGCACAAAGAACTAACAAAACTTGTGTTTTCATCAACTCCAGAAAGCAAGCCATGGAAATCAAAAGCAGAGATCACTGTTCACTCTGAAAAGCAAATCTTTATGTTACATAGCTCTTACATGGAGCTCTATCAAATTAGGCAATACCAGCTTTGGTCTTGCTCTATAGACATGGGAAACACTAACTGGTACAGAGTGTAAGCAAAGAAAGCATAAGGCATGAAAGTGTCTGCAGCAGCTTCTCTGGTGGTTGGCAACACAAGCAACTAACAAGACTTGTGTTTTGATCAACTCCAGAAAGCAAACCATAGAAACCAAAAGCAGAGATCACTGTTCACTCTGAAAAGCAAATCTTTATGTTACATAGCTCTTACATGGAACTCTATCAAATTAGGCAATACCAGCTTTGGTCTTGCTCTATAGACATGGGAAACACTAACTGGTACAGAGTGTAAGGAAAGAAAGCATAAGGCATGAAAGTGTCTGCAGCAGCTTCTCTGGTGGTTGGCAACACAAGCAACTAACAAGACTTGTGTTTTGATCAACTCCAGAAAGCAAACTATAGAAACCAAAAGCAGAGATCACAGTTCGCTCTGTAAAGCAAATCTTTATGTTACATAGCTCTTACATGGAACTCTATCAAATTAGGCAGTAACAGCTTTGGTCTTGCTCTATAGACATGGGAAACACTAACTGGTACAGAGTGTAAGCAAGTAAAGCATAAGGCATGAAAGTGTCTGCAGCAGCTTCTCTGGTGGTTGGCAACACAAGCAACTAACAAGACTTGTGTTTTGATCAACTCCAGAAAGCAAACTATAGAAACCAAAAGCAGAGATCACAGTTCACTCTGTAAAGCAAATCTTTATGTTACATAGCTCTATCACAGAAACTTAGTAAATTAGGCAGTAACAGCTTTAGTTCTCCTTCTATGGACATGAAAAACACCAACCGGTGCAGCGTAAAAGCCAGTAATGGATAAGGCAAGAGAGGGTCTGCAGCAGCTTCTCTGCTGGTTGGCAGCACAAACAACTAACATGACTTGTGTTTTCATCAACTCCAGAAAGCAAGCCATGGAAACCAAAAGCAGAGATCACAGTTCACTCTGTAAAGCAAATCTTTATGTTACATAGCTCTTACATAGAACTCTACCAAATTAGGCAATACCAGCTTTGGTCTTGCTCTATAGACATGGGAAACACTAACTGGTACAGAGTGTAAGCAAGTAAAGCATAAGGCATGAAAGTGTCTGCAGCAGCTTCTCTGGTGTTGGCAACACAAGAATCTAACAAGACTTGTGTTTTGATCAACTCCAGAAAGCAAACCATAGAAATCAAAAGCAGAGATCACAGTTCACTCTGTAAAGCAAATCTTTATGTTACGTAGCTCTATCACAGAAACTTAGTATATTAGGCAGTAACAGCTTTAGTTCTCCTTCTATGGACATGAAAGACACCAAAGGTGCAGCGTAAAAGCCAGTAATGGATAAGGCAAGAGAGGGTCTGCAGCAGCTTCTCTGCTGGTTGGCAGCACAAGCAACTAACAAGACTTGTGTTTTCATCAACTCCAGAAAGCAAGCCATGGAAACCAAAAGCAGAGATCACTGTTCACTCTGAAAAGCAAATCTTAATGTTACATAGCTCTTACATGGAACTCTATCAAATTAGGCAATACCAGCTTTGGTCTTGCTCTATAGACATGGGAAACACTAACTGGTACAGAGTGTAAGCAAGTAAAGCATAAGGCATGAAAGTGTCTGCAGCAGCTTCTCTGGTGGTTGGCAACACAAGCAACTAACAAGACTTGTGTTTTGATCAACTCCAGAAAGCAAACCATGGAAACCAAAAGCAGAGATCACTGTTCACTCTGTAAAGCAAATCTTTATGTTACATAGCCCTATCACAGAAACTTAGTAAATTAGGCAGTAACAGCTTTAGTTCTCCTCCTATGGACAAGACAGACACCAACCAGTGCAGCGTAAAAGCATATAATGGATAAAGCAAGGGAGTGACTGCAGCAGCTTCTCTGCTGGTTGGCAGCACAAGCAACTAACATGACTTGTGTTTTCATCAACTCCAGAAAGCAAGCCATGGAAACCAAAAGCAGAGATCACTGTTCACTCTGAAAAGCAAATCTTTATGTTACATAGCTCTTACATGGAACTCTACCAAATTAGGCAATACCAGCTTTGGTCTTGCTCTATATACATGGGAAACACTAACTGGTACAGAGTGTAAGCAAGGAAAGCATAAGGCATGAAAGTATCTGCAGAAGCTTCTCTGGTCGTTGGCAACACAAGCAACTAACAAGACTTGTGTTTTGATCAACTCCAGAAAGCAAATCATAGAAACCAAAAGCAGAGATCACTGTTCACTCTGTAAAGCAAATCTTTATGTTACATAGCTCTTACATGGAACTCTACCAAATTAGGCAATACCAGCTTTGGTCTTGCTCTATAGACATGGGAAACACTAACTGGTACAGAGTGTAAGCAAGTAAAGCATAAGGCATGAAAGTGTCTGCAGCAGCTTCTTTGGGGGTTGGCAACACAAGCAACTAACAAGACTTGTGTTTTGATCAACTCCAGAAAGCAAACTATAGAAACCAAAAGCAGAGATCACAGTTCACTCTGTAAAGCAAATCTTTATGTTACATAGCTCTATCACAGAAACTTAGTAAATTAGGCAGTAACAGCTTTAGTTCTCCTTCTATGGACATGAAAGACACCAAAGGTGCAGCGTAAAAGCAAGTAATGGATAAGGCAAGAGAGGGTCTGCAGCAGCTTCTCTGCTGGTTGGCAGCACAAACAACTAACATGACTTGTGTTTTCATCAACTCCAGAAAGCAAGCCATGGAAACCAAAAGCAGAGATCACTGTTCACTCTGAAAAGCAAATCTTTATGTTACATAGCTGTTACATGGAACTCTATCAAATTAGGCAATACCAGCTTTGGTCTTGCTCTATAGACATGGGAAACACTAACTGGTACAGAGTGTAAGCAAGGAAAGCATAAGGCATGAAAGTGTCTGCAGCAGCTTCTCTGGTGGTTGGCAACACAAGCAACTAACAAGACTTGTGTTTTGATCAGCTCCAGAAAGCAAACTATAGAAACCAAAAGCAGAGATCACAGTTCACTCTGTAAAGCAAATCTTTATGTTACATAGCTCTATCACAGAAACTTAGTAAATTAGGCAGTAACAGCTTTAGTTCTCCTTCTATGGACATGAAAGACACCAAAGGTGCAGCGTAAAAGCCAGTAATGGATAAGGCAAGAGAGGGTCTGCAGCAGCTTCTCTGCTGATTGGCAGCACAAGCAACTAACAAGACTTGTGTTTTCATCAACTCCAGAAAGCAAGCCATGGAAATCAAAAGCAGAGATCACTGTTCACTCTGAAAAGCAAATCTTTATGTTACATAGCTCTTACATGGAGCTCTATCAAATTAGGCAATACCAGCTTTGGTCTTGCTCTATAGACATGGGAAACACTAACTGGTACAGAGTGTAAGCAAAGAAAGCATAAGGCATGAAAGTGTCTGCAGCAGCTTCTCTGGTGGTTGGCAACACAAGCAACTAACAAGACTTGTGTTTTGATCAACTCCAGAAAGCAAACCATAGAAACCAAAAGCAGAGATCACAGTTCACTCTGTAAAGCAAATCTTTATGTTACATAGCTCTATCACAGAAACTTAGTAAATTAGGCAGTAACAACTTTAGTTCTCCTTCTATGGACATGAAAGACACCAAAGGTGCAGCGTAAAAGCCAGTAATGGATAAGGCAAGAGAGGGTCTGCAGCAGCTTCTCTGCTGATTGGCAGCTCAAACAACTAACAAGACTTGTGTTTTCATCAACTCCAGAAAGCAAGCCATGGAAACCAAAAGCAGAGATCACTGTTCACTCTGAAAAGCAAATCTTAATGTTACATAGCTCTTACATGGAACTCTATCAAATTAGGCAATACCAGCTTTGGTCTTGCTCTATAGACATGGGAAACACTAACTGGTACAGAGTGTAAGCAAGGAAAGCATAAGACATGAAAGTGTCTGCAGCAGCTTCTCTGGTGGTTGGCAACACAAGCAACTAACAAGACTTGTGTTTTGATCAACTCCAGAAAGCAAACCATGGAAACCAAAAGCAGAGATCACTGTTCACTCTGAAAAGCAAATCTTTATGTTACGTAGCTCTATCACAGAAACTTAGTAAATTAGGCAGTAACAGCTTTAGTTCTCCTTCTATGGACATGAAAAACACCATCCGGTGCAGCGTAAAAGCCAGTAATGGATAAGGCAAGAGAGGGTCTGCAGCAGCTTCTCTGCTGGTTGGCAGCACAAACAACTAACATGACTTGTGTTTTCATCAACTCCAGAAAGCAAGCCATGGAAACCAAAAGCAGAGATCACTGTTCACTCTGAAAAGCAAATCTTTATGTTACATAGCTCTTACATGGAACTCTACCAAATTAGGCAATACCAGCTTTGGTCTTGCTCTATATACATGGGAAACACTAACTGGTACAGAGTGTAAGCAAGGAAAGCATAAGGCATGAAAGTGTCTGCAGAAGCTTCTCTGGTCGTTGGCAACACAAGCAACTAACAAGACTTGTGTTTTGATCAACTCCAGAAAGCAAATCATAGAAACCAAAAGCAGAGATCACTGTTCACTCTGAAAAGCAAATCTTTATGTTACATAGCTCTTACATGGAACTCTACCAAATTAGGCAATACCAGCTTTGGTCTTGCTCTATAGACATGGGAAACACTAACTGGTACAGAGTGTAAGCAAGTAAAGCATAAGGCATGAAAGTGTCTGCAGCAGCTTCTTTGGGGGTTGGCAACACAAGCAACTAACAAGACTTGTGTTTTGATCAACTCCAGAAAGCAAACTATAGAAACCAAAAGCAGAGATCACTGTTCACTCTGTAAAGCAAATCTTTATGTTACATAGCTCTATCACAGAAACTTAGTAAATTAGGCAGTAACAGCTTTAGTTCTCCTTCTATGGACATGAAAGACACCAAAGGTGCAGCGTAAAAGCAAGTAATGGATAAGGCAAGAGAGGGTCTGCAGCAGCTTCTCTGCTGGTTGGCAGCACAAACAACTAACATGACTTGTGTTTTCATCAACTCCAGAAAGCAAGCCATGGAAACCAAAAGCAGAGATCACTGTTCACTCTGAAAAGCAAATCTTTATGTTACATAGCTGTTACATGGAACTCTATCAAATTAGGCAATACCAGCTTTGGTCTTGCTCTATAGACATGGGAAACACTAACTGGTACAGAGTGTAAGCAAGGAAAGCATAAGGCATGAAAGTGTCTGCAGCAGCTTCTCTGGTTGTTGGCAACACAAGCAACTAACAAGACTTGTGTTTTGATCAAATCCAGAAAGCAAACTATAGAAACCAAAAGCAGAGATCACAGTTCACTCTGTAAAGCAAATCTTTATGTTACATAGCTCTTACATGGAACTCTATCAAATTAGGCAATACCAGCTTTGGTCTTGCTCTATAGACATGGGAAACACTAACTGGTACAGAGTGTAAGCAAGTAAAGCATAAGGCATGAAAGTGTCTGCAGCAGCTTCTCTGGTGGTTGGCAACACAAGCAACTAACAAGACTTGTGTTTTGATCAACTCCAGAAAGCAAACTATAGAAACCAAAAGCAGAGATCACAGTTCACTCTGTAAAGCAAATCTTTATGTTACATAGCTCTATCACAGAAACTTAGTAAATTAGGCAGTAACAGCTTTAGTTCTCCTTCTATGGACATGAAAGACACCAAAGGTGCAGCGTAAAAGCCAGTAATGGATAAGGCAAGAGAGGGTCTGCAGCAGCTTCTCTGCTGATTGGCAGCTCAAACAACTAACAAGACTTGTGTTTTCATCAACTCCAGAAAGCAAGCCATGGAAACCAAAAGCAGAGATCACTGTTCACTCTGAAAAGCAAATCTTTATGTTACATAGCTCTTACATGGAACTCTATCAAATTAGGCAATACCAGCTTTGGTCTTGCTCTATAGACATGGGAAACACTAACTGGTACAGAGTGTAAGCAAGTAAAGCATAAGGCATGAAAGTGTCTGCAGCAGCTTCTCTGGTGGTTGGCAACACAAGCAACTAACAAGACTTGTGTTTTGATCAACTCCAGAAAGCAAACCATGGAAACCAAAAGCAGAGATCACTGTTCACTCTGTAAAGCAAATCTTTATGTTACATAGCTCTATCACAGAAACTTAGTAAATTAGGCAGTAACAGCTTTAGTTCTCCTCCTATGGACAAGAAAGACACCAACCAGTGCAGCGTAAAAGCATATAATGGATAAAGCAAGGGAGTGACTGCAGCAGCTTCTCTGCTGGTTGGCAGCACAAGCAACTAACATGACTTGTGTTTTCATCAACTCCAGAAAGCAAGCCATGGAAACCAAAAGCAGAGATCACTGTTCACTCTGAAAAGCAAATCTTTATGTTACATAGCTCTTACATGGAGCTCTATCAAATTAGGCAATACCAGCTTTGGTCTTGCTCTATAGACATGGGAAACACTAACTGGTACAGAGTGTAAGCAAAGAAAGCATAAGGCATGAAAGTGTCTGCAGCAGCTTCTCTGGTGGTTGGCAACACAAGCAACTAACAAGACTTCTGTTTTGATCAACTCCAGAAAGCAAACCATAGAAACCAAAAGCAGAGATCACAGTTCGCTCTGTAAAGCAAATCTTTATGTTACATAGCTCTTACATGGAACTCTATCAAATTAGGCAATACCAGCTTTGGTCTTGCTCTATAGACATGGGAAACACTAACTGGTACAGAGTGTAAGCAAGTAAAGCATAAGGCATGAAAGTGTCTGCAGCAGCTTCTCTGGTGGTTGGCAACACAAGCAACTAACAAGACTTGTGTTTTGATCAACTCCAGAAAGCAAACTATAGAAACCAAAAGCAGAGATCACAGTTCACTCTGTAAAGCAAATCTTTATGTTACATAGCTCTATCACAGAAACTTAGTAAATTAGGCAGTAACAGCTTTAGTTCTCCTTCTATGGACATGAAAGACACCAAAGGTGCAGCGTAAAAGCCAGTAATGGATAAGGCAAGAGAGGGTCTGCAGCAGCTTCTCTGCTGATTGGCAGCTCAAACAACTAACAAGACTTGTGTTTTCATCAACTCCAGAAAGCAAGCCATGGAAACCAAAAGCAGAGATCACTGTTCACTCTGAAAAGCAAATCTTTATGTTACATAGCTCTTACATGGAACTCTATCAAATTAGGCAATACCAGCTTTGGTCTTGCTCTATAGACATGGGAAACACTAACTGGTACAGAGTGTAAGCAAGGAAAGCATAAGGCATGAAAGTGTCTGCAGCAGCTTCTCTGCTGGTTGGCAACACAAGCAACTAACAAGACTTGTGTTTTGATCAACTCCAGAAAGCAAACCATGGAAACCAAAAGCAGAGATCACTGTTCACTCTGAAAAGCAAATCTTTATGTTACATAGCTCTTACATGGAACTCTATCAAATTAGGCAATACCAGCTTTGGTCTTGCTCTATAGACATGGGAAACACTAACTGGTACAGAGTGTAAGCAAGTAAAGCATAAGGCATGAAAGTGTCTGCAGCAGCTTCTCTGGTGGTTGGCAACACAAGCAACTAACAAGACTTGTGTTTTGATCAACTCCAGAAAGCAAACCATGGAAACCAAAAGCAGAGATCACTGTTCACTCTGTAAAGCAAATCTTTATGTTACATAGCCCTATCACAGAAACTTAGTAAATTAGGCAGTAACAGCTTTAGTTCTCCTCCTATGGACAAGACAGACACCAACCAGTGCAGCGTAAAAGCATATAATGGATAAAGCAAGGGAGTGACTGCAGCAGCTTCTCTGCTGGTTGGCAGCACAAGCAACTAACATGACTTGTGTTTTCATCAACTCCAGAAAGCAAGCCATGGAAACCAAAAGCAGAGATCACTGTTCACTCTGAAAAGCAAATCTTTATGTTACATAGCTCTTACATGGAACTCTACCAAATTAGGCAATACCAGCTTTGGTCTTGCTCTATATACATGGGAAACACTAACTGGTACAGAGTGTAAGCAAGGAAAGCATAAGGCATGAAAGTATCTGCAGAAGCTTCTCTGGTCGTTGGCAACACAAGCAACTAACAAGACTTGTGTTTTGATCAACTCCAGAAAGCAAATCATAGAAACCAAAAGCAGAGATCACTGTTCACTCTGTAAAGCAAATCTTTATGTTACATAGCTCTTACATGGAACTCTACCAAATTAGGCAATACCAGCTTTGGTCTTGCTCTATAGACATGGGAAACACTAACTGGTACAGAGTGTAAGCAAGTAAAGCATAAGGCATGAAAGTGTCTGCAGCAGCTTCTTTGGGGGTTGGCAACACAAGCAACTAACAAGACTTGTGTTTTGATCAACTCCAGAAAGCAAACTATAGAAACCAAAAGCAGAGATCACAGTTCACTCTGTAAAGCAAGTCTTTATGTTACATAGCTCTATCACAGAAACTTAGTAAATTAGGCAGTAACAGCTTTAGTTCTCCTTCTATGGACATGAAAGACACCAAAGGTGCAGCGTAAAAGCAAGTAATGGATAAGGCAAGAGAGGGTCTGCAGCAGCTTCTCTGCTGGTTGGCAGCACAAACAACTAACATGACTTGTGTTTTCATCAACTCCAGAAAGCAAGCCATGGAAACCAAAAGCAGAGATCACTGTTCACTCTGAAAAGCAAATCTTTATGTTACATAGCTGTTACATGGAACTCTATCAAATTAGGCAATACCAGCTTTGGTCTTGCTCTATAGACATGGGAAACACTAACTGGTACAGAGTGTAAGCAAGGAAAGCATAAGGCATGAAAGTGTCTGCAGCAGCTTCTCTGGTGGTTGGCAACACAAGCAACTAACAAGACTTGTGTTTTGATCAGCTCCAGAAAGCAAACTATAGAAACCAAAAGCAGAGATCACAGTTCACTCTGTAAAGCAAATCTTTATGTTACATAGCTCTATCACAGAAACTTAGTAAATTAGGCAGTAACAGCTTTAGTTCTCCTTCTATGGACATGAAAGACACCAAAGGTGCAGCGTAAAAGCCAGTAATGGATAAGGCAAGAGAGGGTCTGCAGCAGCTTCTCTGCTGATTGGCAGCACAAGCAACTAACAAGACTTGTGTTTTCATCAACTCCAGAAAGCAAGCCATGGAAATCAAAAGCAGAGATCACTGTTCACTCTGAAAAGCAAATCTTTATGTTACATAGCTCTTACATGGAGCTCTATCAAATTAGGCAATACCAGCTTTGGTCTTGCTCTATAGACATGGGAAACACTAACTGGTACAGAGTGTAAGCAAAGAAAGCATAAGGCATGAAAGTGTCTGCAGCAGCTTCTCTGGTGGTTGGCAACACAAGCAACTAACAAGACTTGTGTTTTGATCAACTCCAGAAAGCAAACCATAGAAACCAAAAGCAGAGATCACAGTTCACTCTGTAAAGCAAATCTTTATGTTACATAGCTCTATCACAGAAACTTAGTAAATTAGGCAGTAACAACTTTAGTTCTCCTTCTATGGACATGAAAGACACCAAAGGTGCAGCGTAAAAGCCAGTAATGGATAAGGCAAGAGAGGGTCTGCAGCAGCTTCTCTGCTGATTGGCAGCTCAAACAACTAACAAGACTTGTGTTTTCATCAACTCCAGAAAGCAAGCCATGGAAACCAAAAGCAGAGATCACTGTTCACTCTGAAAAGCAAATCTTAATGTTACATAGCTCTTACATGGAACTCTATCAAATTAGGCAATACCAGCTTTGGTCTTGCTCTATAGACATGGGAAACACTAACTGGTACAGAGTGTAAGCAAGGAAAGCATAAGACATGAAAGTGTCTGCAGCAGCTTCTCTGGTGGTTGGCAACACAAGCAACTAACAAGACTTGTGTTTTGATCAACTCCAGAAAGCAAACCATGGAAACCAAAAGCAGAGATCACTGTTCACTCTGAAAAGCAAATCTTTATGTTACGTAGCTCTATCACAGAAACTTAGTAAATTAGGCAGTAACAGCTTTAGTTCTCCTTCTATGGACATGAAAAACACCATCCGGTGCAGCGTAAAAGCCAGTAATGGATAAGGCAAGAGAGGGTCTGCAGCAGCTTCTCTGCTGGTTGGCAGCACAAACAACTAACATGACTTGTGTTTTCATCAACTCCAGAAAGCAAGCCATGGAAACCAAAAGCAGAGATCACTGTTCACTCTGAAAAGCAAATCTTTATGTTACATAGCTCTTACATGGAACTCTACCAAATTAGGCAATACCAGCTTTGGTCTTGCTCTATATACATGGGAAACACTAACTGGTACAGAGTGTAAGCAAGGAAAGCATAAGGCATGAAAGTGTCTGCAGAAGCTTCTCTGGTCGTTGGCAACACAAGCAACTAACAAGACTTGTGTTTTGATCAACTCCAGAAAGCAAATCATAGAAACCAAAAGCAGAGATCACTGTTCACTCTGTAAAGCAAATCTTTATGTTACATAGCTCTTACATGGAACTCTACCAAATTAGGCAATACCAGCTTTGGTCTTGCTCTATAGACATGGGAAACACTAACTGGTACAGAGTGTAAGCAAGTAAAGCATAAGGCATGAAAGTGTCTGCAGCAGCTTCTTTGGGGGTTGGCAACACAAGCAACTAACAAGACTTGTGTTTTGATCAACTCCAGAAAGCAAACTATAGAAACCAAAAGCAGAGATCACTGTTCACTCTGTAAAGCAAATCTTTATGTTACATAGCTCTATCACAGAAACTTAGTAAATTAGGCAGTAACAGCTTTAGTTCTCCTTCTATGGACATGAAAGACACCAAAGGTGCAGCGTAAAAGCAAGTAATGGATAAGGCAAGAGAGGGTCTGCAGCAGCTTCTCTGCTGGTTGGCAGCACAAACAACTAACATGACTTGTGTTTTCATCAACTCCAGAAAGCAAGCCATGGAAACCAAAAGCAGAGATCACTGTTCACTCTGAAAAGCAAATCTTTATGTTACATAGCTGTTACATGGAACTCTATCAAATTAGGCAATACCAGCTTTGGTCTTGCTCTATAGACATGGGAAACACTAACTGGTACAGAGTGTAAGCAAGGAAAGCATAAGGCATGAAAGTGTCTGCAGCAGCTTCTCTGGTTGTTGGCAACACAAGCAACTAACAAGACTTGTGTTTTGATCAAATCCAGAAAGCAAACTATAGAAACCAAAAGCAGAGATCACAGTTCACTCTGTAAAGCAAATCTTTATGTTACATAGCTCTTACATGGAACTCTATCAAATTAGGCAATACCAGCTTTGGTCTTGCTCTATAGACATGGGAAACACTAACTGGTACAGAGTGTAAGCAAGTAAAGCATAAGGCATGAAAGTGTCTGCAGCAGCTTCTCTGGTGGTTGGCAACACAAGCAACTAACAAGACTTGTGTTTTGATCAACTCCAGAAAGCAAACTATAGAAACCAAAAGCAGAGATCACAGTTCACTCTGTAAAGCAAATCTTTATGTTACATAGCTCTATCACAGAAACTTAGTAAATTAGGCAGTAACAGCTTTAGTTCTCCTTCTATGGACATGAAAGACACCAAAGGTGCAGCGTAAAAGCCAGTAATGGATAAGGCAAGAGAGGGTCTGCAGCAGCTTCTCTGCTGATTGGCAGCTCAAACAACTAACAAGACTTGTGTTTTCATCAACTCCAGAAAGCAAGCCATGGAAACCAAAAGCAGAGATCACTGTTCACTCTGAAAAGCAAATCTTTATGTTACATAGCTCTTACATGGAACTCTATCAAATTAGGCAATACCAGCTTTGGTCTTGCTCTATAGACATGGGAAACACTAACTGGTACAGAGTGTAAGCAAGTAAAGCATAAGGCATGAAAGTGTCTGCAGCAGCTTCTCTGGTGGTTGGCAACACAAGCAACTAACAAGACTTGTGTTTTGATCAACTCCAGAAAGCAAACCATGGAAACCAAAAGCAGAGATCACTGTTCACTCTGTAAAGCAAATCTTTATGTTACATAGCTCTATCACAGAAACTTAGTAAATTAGGCAGTAACAGCTTTAGTTCTCCTCCTATGGACAAGAAAGACACCAACCAGTGCAGCGTAAAAGCATATAATGGATAAAGCAAGGGAGTGACTGCAGCAGCTTCTCTGCTGGTTGGCAGCACAAGCAACTAACATGACTTGTGTTTTCATCAACTCCAGAAAGCAAGCCATGGAAACCAAAAGCAGAGATCACTGTTCACTCTGAAAAGCAAATCTTTATGTTACATAGCTCTTACATGGAGCTCTATCAAATTAGGCAATACCAGCTTTGGTCTTGCTCTATAGACATGGGAAACACTAACTGGTACAGAGTGTAAGCAAAGAAAGCATAAGGCATGAAAGTGTCTGCAGCAGCTTCTCTGGTGGTTGGCAACACAAGCAACTAACAAGACTTGTGTTTTGATCAACTCCAGAAAGCAAACCATAGAAACCAAAAGCAGAGATCACAGTTCGCTCTGTAAAGGAAATCTTTATGTTACATAGCTCTTACATGGAACTCTATCAAATTAGGCAATACCAGCTTTGGTCTTGCTCTATAGACATGGGAAACACTAACTGGTACAGAGTGTAAGCAAGTAAAGCATAAGGCATGAAAGTGTCTGCAGCAGCTTCTCTGGTGGTTGGCAACACAAGCAACTAACAAGACTTGTGTTTTGATCAACTCCAGAAAGCAAACTATAGAAACCAAAAGCAGAGATCACAGTTCACTCTGTAAAGCAAATCTTTATGTTACATAGCTCTATCACAGAAACTTAGTAAATTAGGCAGTAACAGCTTTAGTTCTCCTTCTATGGACATGAAAGACACCAAAGGTGCAGCGTAAAAGCCAGTAATGGATAAGGCAAGAGAGGGTCTGCAGCAGCTTCTCTGCTGATTGGCAGCTCAAACAACTAACAAGACTTGTGTTTTCATCAACTCCAGAAAGCAAGCCATGGAAACCAAAAGCAGAGATCACTGTTCACTCTGAAAAGCAAATCTTTATGTTACATAGCTCTTACATAGAACTCTATCAAATTAGGCAATACCAGCTTTGGTCTTGCTCTATAGACATGGGAAACACTAACTGGTACAGAGTGTAAGCAAGGAAAGCATAAGGCATGAAAGTGTCTGCAGCAGCTTCTCTGCTGGTTGGCAACACAAGCAACTAACAAGACTTGTGTTTTGATCAACTCCAGAAAGCAAACCATGGAAACCAAAAGCAGAGATCACTGTTCACTCTGAAAAGCAAATCTTTATGTTACATAGCTCTTACATGGAACTCTATCAAATTAGGCAATACCAGCTTTGGTCTTGCTCTATAGACATGGGAAACACTAACTGGTACAGAGTGTAAGCAAGTAAAGCATAAGGCATGAAAGTGTCTGCAGCAGCTTCTCTGGTGGTTGGCAACACAAGCAACTAACAAGACTTGTGTTTTGATCAACTCCAGAAAGCAAACTATAGAAACCAAAAGCAGAGATCACAGTTCACTCTGTAAAGCAAATCTTTATGTTACATAGCTCTATCACAGAAACTTAGTAAATTAGGCAGTAACAGCTTTAGTTCTCCTTCTATGGACATGAAAAACACCAACCGGTGCAGCGTAAAAGCCAGTAATGGATAAGGCAAGAGAGGGTCTGCAGCAGCTTCTCTGCTGGTTGGCAGCACAAACAACTAACATGACTTGTGTTTTCATCAACTCCAGAAAGCAAGCCATGGAAACCAAAAGCAGAGATCACAGTTCACTCTGTAAAGCAAATCTTTATGTTACATAGCTCTTACATAGAACTCTACCAAATTAGGCAATACCAGCTTTGGTCTTGCTCTATAGACATGGGAAACACTAACTGGTACAGAGTGTAAGCAAGTAAAGCATAAGGCATGAAAGTGTCTGCAGCAGCTTCTCTGGTGTTGGCAACACAAGCAACTAACAAGACTTGTGTTTTGATCAACTCCAGAAAGCAAACCATAGAAATCAAAAGCAGAGATCACAGTTCACTCTGTAAAGCAAATCTTTATGTTACGTAGCTCTATCACAGAAACTTAGTATATTAGGCAGTAACAGCTTTAGTTCTCCTTCTATGGACATGAAAGACACCAAAGGTGCAGCGTAAAAGCCAGTAATGGATAAGGCAAGAGAGGGTCTGCAGCAGCTTCTCTGCTGGTTGGCAGCACAAGCAACTAACAAGACTTGTGTTTTCATCAACTCCAGAAAGCAAGCCATGGAAACCAAAAGCAGAGATCACTGTTCACTCTGAAAAGCAAATCTTAATGTTACATAGCTCTTACATGGAACTCTATCAAATTAGGCAATACCAGCTTTGGTCTTGCTCTATAGACATGGGAAACACTAACTGGTACAGAGTGTAAGCAAGTAAAGCATAAGGCATGAAAGTGTCTGCAGCAGCTTCTCTGGTGGTTGGCAACACAAGCAACTAACAAGACTTGTGTTTTGATCAACTCCAGAAAGCAAACCATGGAAACCAAAAGCAGAGATCACTGTTCACTCTGTAAAGCAAATCTTTATGTTACATAGCCCTATCACAGAAACTTAGTAAATTAGGCAGTAACAGCTTTAGTTCTCCTCCTATGGACAAGACAGACACCAACCAGTGCAGCGTAAAGGCATATAATGGATAAAGCAAGGGAGTGACTGCAGCAGCTTCTCTGCTGGTTGGCAGCACAAGCAACTAACATGACTTGTGTTTTCATCAACTCCAGAAAGCAAGCCATGGAAACCAAAAGCAGAGATCACTGTTCACTCTGAAAAGCAAATCTTTATGTTACATAGCTCTTACATGGAACTCTACCAAATTAGGCAATACCAGCTTTGGTCTTGCTCTATATACATGGGAAACACTAACTGGTACAGAGTGTAAGCAAGGAAAGCATAAGGCATGAAAGTATCTGCAGAAGCTTCTCTGGTCGTTGGCAACACAAGCAACTAACAAGACTTGTGTTTTGATCAACTCCAGAAAGCAAATCATAGAAACCAAAAGCAGAGATCACTGTTCACTCTGTAAAGCAAATCTTTATGTTACATAGCTCTTACATGGAACTCTACCAAATTAGGCAATACCAGCTTTGGTCTTGCTCTATAGACATGGAAAACACTAACTGGTACAGAGTGTAAGCAAGTAAAGCATAAGGCATGAAAGTGTCTGCAGCAGCTTCTTTGGGGGTTGGCAACACAAGCAACTAACAAGACTTGTGTTTTGATCAACTCCAGAAAGCAAACTATAGAAACCAAAAGCAGAGATCACAGTTCACTCTGTAAAGCAAATCTTTATGTTACATAGCTCTATCACAGAAACTTAGTAAATTAGGCAGTAACAGCTTTAGTTCTCCTTCTATGGACATGAAAGACACCAAAGGTGCAGCGTAAAAGCAAGTAATGGATAAGGCAAGAGAGGGTCTGCAGCAGCTTCTCTGCTGGTTGGCAGCACAAACAACTAACATGACTTGTGTTTTCATCAACTCCAGAAAGCAAGCCATGGAAACCAAAAGCAGAGATCACTGTTCACTCTGAAAAGCAAATCTTTATGTTACATAGCTGTTACATGGAACTCTATCAAATTAGGCAATACCAGCTTTGGTCTTGCTCTATAGACATGGGAAACACTAACTGGTACAGAGTGTAAGCAAGGAAAGCATAAGGCATGAAAGTGTCTGCAGCAGCTTCTCTGGTGGTTGGCAACACAAGCAACTAACAAGACTTGTGTTTTGATCAGCTCCAGAAAGCAAACTATAGAAACCAAAAGCAGAGATCACAGTTCACTCTGTAAAGCAAATCTTTATGTTACATAGCTCTATCACAGAAACTTAGTAAATTAGGCAGTAACAGCTTTAGTTCTCCTTCTATGGACATGAAAGACACCAAAGGTGCAGCGTAAAAGCCAGTAATGGATAAGGCAAGAGAGGGTCTGCAGCAGCTTCTCTGCTGATTGGCAGCACAAGCAACTAACAAGACTTGTGTTTTCATCAACTCCAGAAAGCAAGCCATGGAAATCAAAAGCAGAGATCACTGTTCACTCTGAAAAGCAAATCTTTATGTTACATAGCTCTTACATGGAGCTCTATCAAATTAGGCAATACCAGCTTTGGTCTTGCTCTATAGACATGGGAAACACTAACTGGTACAGAGTGTAAGCAAAGAAAGCATAAGGCATGAAAGTGTCTGCAGCAGCTTCTCTGGTGGTTGGCAACACAAGCAACTAACAAGACTTGTGTTTTGATCAACTCCAGAAAGCAAACCATAGAAACCAAAAGCAGAGATCACAGTTCGCTCTGTAAAGCAAATCTTTATGTTACATAGCTCTTACATGGAACTCTATCAAATTAGGCAATACCAGCTTTGGTCTTGCTCTATAGACATGGGAAACACTAACTGGTACAGAGTGTAAGCAAGTAAAGCATAAGGCATGAAAGTGTCTGCAGCAGCTTCTCTGGTGGTTGGCAACACAAGCAACTAACAAGACTTGTGTTTTGATCAACTCCAGAAAGCAAACTATAGAAACCAAAAGCAGAGATCACAGTTCACTCTGTAAAGCAAATCTTTATGTTACATAGCTCTATCACAGAAACTTAGTAAATTAGGCAGTAACAACTTTAGTTCTCCTTCTATGGACATGAAAGACACCAAAGGTGCAGCGTAAAAGCCAGTAATGGATAAGGCAAGAGAGGGTCTGCAGCAGCTTCTCTGCTGATTGGCAGCTCAAACAACTAACATGACTTGTGTTTTCATCAACTCCAGAAAGCAAGCCATGGAAACCAAAAGCAGAGATCACTGTTCACTCTGAAAAGCAAATCTTTATGTTACATAGCTGTTACATGGAACTCTATCAAATTAGGCAATACCAGCTTTGGTCTTGCTCTATAGACATGGGAAACACTAACTGGTACAGAGTGTAAGCAAGGAAAGCATAAGGCATGAAAGTGTCTGCAGCAGCTTCTCTGGTTGTTGGCAACACAAGCAACTAACAAGACTTGTGTTTTGATCAAATCCAGAAAGCAAACTATAGAAACCAAAAGCAGAGATCACAGTTCACTCTGTAAAGCAAATCTTTATGTTACATAGCTCTTACATGGAACTCTATCAAATTAGGCAATACCAGCTTTGGTCTTGCTCTATAGACATGGGAAACACTAACTGGTACAGAGTGTAAGCAAGTAAAGCATAAGGCATGAAAGTGTCTGCAGCAGCTTCTCTGGTGGTTGGCAACACAAGCAACTAACAAGACTTGTGTTTTGATCAACTCCAGAAAGCAAACTATAGAAACCAAAAGCAGAGATCACAGTTCACTCTGTAAAGCAAATCTTTATGTTACATAGCTCTATCACAGAAACTTAGTAAATTAGGCAGTAACAGCTTTAGTTCTCCTTCTATGGACATGAAAGACACCAAAGGTGCAGCGTAAAAGCCAGTAATGGATAAGGCAAGAGAGGGTCTGCAGCAGCTTCTCTGCTGATTGGCAGCTCAAACAACTAACAAGACTTGTGTTTTCATCAACTCCAGAAAGCAAGCCATGGAAACCAAAAGCAGAGATCACTGTTCACTCTGAAAAGCAAATCTTTATGTTACATAGCTCTTACATGGAACTCTATCAAATTAGGCAATACCAGCTTTGGTCTTGCTCTATAGACATGGGAAACACTAACTGGTACAGAGTGTAAGCAAGTAAAGCATAAGGCATGAAAGTGTCTGCAGCAGCTTCTCTGGTGGTTGGCAACACAAGCAACTAACAAGACTTGTGTTTTGATCAACTCCAGAAAGCAAACCATGGAAACCAAAAGCAGAGATCACTGTTCACTCTGTAAAGCAAATCTTTATGTTACATAGCTCTATCACAGAAACTTAGTAAATTAGGCAGTAACAGCTTTAGTTCTCCTCCTATGGACAAGAAAGACACCAACCAGTGCAGCGTAAAATCATATAATGGATAAAGCAAGGGAGTGACTGCAGCAGCTTCTCTGCTGGTTGGCAGCACAAGCAACTAACATGACTTGTGTTTTCATCAACTCCAGAAAGCAAGCCATGGAAACCAAAAGCAGAGATCACTGTTCACTCTGAAAAGCAAATCTTTATGTTACATAGCTCTTACATGGAGCTCTATCAAATTAGGCAATACCAGCTTTGGTCTTGCTCTATAGACATGGGAAACACTAACTGGTACAGAGTGTAAGCAAAGAAAGCATAAGGCATGAAAGTGTCTGCAGCAGCTTCTCTGGTGGTTGGCAACACAAGCAACTAACAAGACTTGTGTTTTGATCAACTCCAGAAAGCAAACCATAGAAACCAAAAGCAGAGATCACAGTTCGCTCTGTAAAGCAAATCTTTATGTTACATAGCTCTTACATGGAACTCTATCAAATTAGGCAATACCAGCTTTGGTCTTGCTCTATAGACATGGGAAACACTAACTGGTACAGAGTGTAAGCAAGTAAAGCATAAGGCATGAAAGTGTCTGCAGCAGCTTCTCTGGTGGTTGGCAACACAAGCAACTAACAAGACTTGTGTTTTGATCAACTCCAGAAAGCAAACTATAGAAACCAAAAGCAGAGATCACAGTTCACTCTGTAAAGCAAATCTTTATGTTACATAGCTCTATCACAGAAACTTAGTAAATTAGGCAGTAACAGCTTTAGTTCTCCTTCTATGGACATGAAAGACACCAAAGGTGCAGCGTAAAAGCCAGTAATGGATAAGGCAAGAGAGGGTCTGCAGCAGCTTCTCTGCTGATTGGCAGCTCAAACAACTAACAAGACTTGTGTTTTCATCAACTCCAGAAAGCAAGCCATGGAAACCAAAAGCAGAGATCACTGTTCACTCTGAAAAGCAAATCTTTATGTTACATAGCTCTTACATGGAACTCTATCAAATTAGGCAATACCAGCTTTGGTCTTGCTCTATAGACATGGGAAACACTAACTGGTACAGAGTGTAAGCAAGGAAAGCATAAGGCATGAAAGTGTCTGCAGCAGCTTCTCTGCTGGTTGGCAACACAAGCAACTAACAAGACTTGTGTTTTGATCAACTCCAGAAAGCAAACCATGGAAACCAAAAGCAGAGATCACTGTTCACTCTGAAAAGCAAATCTTTATGTTACGTAGCTCTATCACAGAAACTTAGTAAATTAGGCAGTAACAGCTTTAGTTCTCCTTCTATGGACATGAAAAACACCAACCGGTGCAGCGTAAAAGCCAGTAATGGATAAGGCAAGAGAGGGTCTGCAGCAGCTTCTCTGCTGGTTGGCAGCACAAACAACTAACATGACTTGTGTTTTCATCAACTCCAGAAAGCAAGCCATGGAAACCAAAAGCAGAAACCACTGTTCACTCGGAAAAGCAAAGCTTTATGTTACAGTGCTCTTTCATGGAAACTTAGCAAATTAGGCAGTAACAGCTTTGGTCTTGCTCTATAGACATGAGAAACATCAACCGGTGGAGTGTCAAAGGAAAGGTTTCTGTTACATGGCTCTTTCATGGAAATCAAGCAAATTAGGAAGTACCCACCTTTATTCGTGGTCTGGTGACAAGCAAAACACATACATGTGCAAAGCGTAAACTGGTACTGCAAAAGGCAGGAAAGCGCCTTCAGCACCTTCTCTATTTCCTGGGAACACAAACAAAAGACAAGACTTGTGTTTTGATCAACTCCAGAAAGCAAACTATAGAAACCAAAAGCAGAGATCACTGTTCACTCTGTAAAGCAAATCTTTATGTTACATAGCTCTATCACAGAAACTTAGTAAATTAGGCAGTAACAGCTTTAGTTCTCCTTCTATGGACATGAAAAACACCAACCGGTGCAGCGTAAAAGCCAGTAATGGATAAGGCAAGAGAGGGTCTGCAGCAGCTTCTCTGCTGGTTGGCAGCACAAGCAACTAACAAGACTTGTGTTTTCATCAACTCCAGAAAGCAAGCCATGGAAACCAAAAGCAGAGATCACTGTTCACTCTGAAAAGCAAATCTTAATGTTACATAGCTCTTACATGGAACTCTATCAAATTAGGCAATACCAGCTTTGGTCTTGCTCTATAGACATGGGAAACACTAACTGGTACAGAGTGTAAGCAAGTAAAGCATAAGGCATGAAAGTGTCTGCAGCAGCTTCTCTGGTGGTTGGCAACACAAGCAACTAACAAGACTTGTGTTTTGATCAACTCCAGAAAGCAAACCATGGAAACCAAAAGCAGAGATCACTGTTCACTCTGTAAAGCAAATCTTTATGTTACATAGCTCTATCACAGAAACTTAGTAAATTAGGCAGTAACAGCTTTAGTTCTCCTCCTATGGACAAGAAAGACACCAACCAGTGCAGCGTAAAAGCATATAATGGATAAAGCAAGGGAGTGACTGCAGCAGCTTCTCTGCTGGTTGGCAGCACAAGCAACTAACATGACTTGTGTTTTCATCAACTCCAGAAAGCAAGCCATGGAAACCAAAAGCAGAGATCACTGTTCACTCTGAAAAGCAAATCTTTATGTTACATAGCTCTTACATGGAACTCTACCAAATTAGGCAATACCAGCTTTGGTCTTGCTCTATATACATGGGAAACACTAACTGGTACAGAGTGTAAGCAAGGAAAGCATAAGGCATGAAAGTGTCTGCAGAAGCTTCTCTGGTCGTTGGCAACACAAGCAACTAACAAGACTTGTGTTTTGATCAACTCCAGAAAGCAAATCATAGAAACCAAAAGCAGAGATCACTGTTCACTCTGTAAAGCAAATCTTTATGTTACATAGCTCTTACATGGAACTCTACCAAATTAGGCAATACCAGCTTTGGTCTTGCTCTATAGACATGGGAAACACTAACTGGTACAGAGTGTAAGCAAGTAAAGCATAAGGCATGAAAGTGTCTGCAGCAGCTTCTTTGGGGGTTGGCAACACAAGCAACTAACAAGACTTGTGTTTTGATCAACTCCAGAAAGCAAACTATAGAAACCAAAAGCAGAGATCACTGTTCACTCTGTAAAGCAAATCTTTATGTTACATAGCTCTATCACAGAAACTTAGTAAATTAGGCAGTAACAGCTTTAGTTCTCCTTCTATGGACATGAAAGACACCAAAGGTGCAGCGTAAAAGCAAGTAATGGATAAGGCAAGAGAGGGTCTGCAGCAGCTTCTCTGCTGGTTGGCAGCACAAACAACTAACATGACTTGTGTTTTCATCAACTCCAGAAAGCAAGCCATGGAAACCAAAAGCAGAGATCACTGTTCACTCTGAAAAGCAAATCTTTATGTTACATAGCTGTTACATGGAACTCTATCAAATTAGGCAATACCAGCTTTGGTCTTGCTCTATAGACATGGGAAACACTAACTGGTACAGAGTGTAAGCAAGTAAAGCATAAGGCATGAAAGTGTCTGCAGCAGCTTCTCTGGTGGTTGGCAACACAAGCAACTAACAAGACTTGTGTTTTGATCAACTCCAGAAAGCAAACTATAGAAACCAAAAGCAGAGATCACAGTTCACTCTGTAAAGCAAATCTTTATGTTACATAGCTCTATCACAGAAACTTAGTAAATTAGGCAGTAACAGCTTTAGTTCTCCTTCTATGGACATGAAAGACACCAAAGGTGCAGCGTAAAAGCCAGTAATGGATAAGGCAAGAGAGGGTCTGCAGCAGCTTCTCTGCTGATTGGCAGCACAAAGAACTAACAAAACTTGTGTTTTCATCAACTCCAGAAAGCAAGCCATGGAAATCAAAAGCAGAGATCACTGTTCACTCTGAAAAGCAAATCTTTATGTTACATAGCTCTTACATGGAGCTCTATCAAATTAGGCAATACCAGCTTTGGTCTTGCTCTATAGACATGGGAAACACTAACTGGTACAGAGTGTAAGCAAAGAAAGCATAAGGCATGAAAGTGTCTGCAGCAGCTTCTCTGGTGGTTGGCAACACAAGCAACTAACAAGACTTGTGTTTTGATCAACTCCAGAAAGCAAACCATAGAAACCAAAAGCAGAGATCACTGTTCACTCTGAAAAGCAAATCTTTATGTTACATAGCTCTTACATGGAACTCTACCAAATTAGGCAATACCAGCTTTGGTCTTGCTCTATAGACATGGGAAACACTAACTGGTACAGAGTGTAAGGAAAGAAAGCATAAGGCATGAAAGTGTCTGCAGCAGCTTCTCTGGTGGTTGGCAACACAAGCAACTAACAAGACTTGTGTTTTGATCAACTCCAGAAAGCAAACTATAGAAACCAAAAGCAGAGATCACAGTTCGCTCTGTAAAGCAAATCTTTATGTTACATAGCTCTTACATGGAACTCTATCAAATTAGGCAATACCAGCTTTGGTCTTGCTCTATAGACATGGGAAACACTAACTGGTACAGAGTGTAAGCAAGTAAAGCATAAGGCATGAAAGTGTCTGCAGCAGCTTCTCTGGTGGTTGGCAACACAAGCAACTAACAAGACTTGTGTTTTGATCAACTCCAGAAAGCAAACTATAGAAACCAAAAGCAGAGATCACAGTTCACTCTGTAAAGCAAATCTTTATGTTACATAGCTCTATCACAGAAACTTAGTAAATTAGGCAGTAACAGCTTTAGTTCTCCTTCTATGGACATGAAAAACACCAACCGGTGCAGCGTAAAAGCCAGTAATGGATAAGGCAAGAGAGGGTCTGCAGCAGCTTCTCTGCTGGTTGGCAGCACAAACAACTAACATGACTTGTGTTTTCATCAACTCCAGAAAGCAAGCCATGGAAACCAAAAGCAGAGATCACTGTTCACTCTGAAAAGCAAATCTTTATGTTACATAGCTGTTACATGGAACTCTATCAAATTAGGCAATACCAGCTTTGGTCTTGCTCTATAGACATGGGAAACACTAACTGGTACAGAGTGTAAGCAAGTAAAGCATAAGGCATGAAAGTGTCTGCAGCAGCTTCTCTGGTGTTGGCAACACAAGCAACTAACAAGACTTGTGTTTTGATCAACTCCAGAAAGCAAACTATAGAAACCAAAAGCAGAGATCACAGTTCACTCTGTAAAGCAAATCTTTATGTTACATAGCTCTATCACAGAAACTTAGTAAATTAGGCAGTAACAGCTTTAGTTCTCCTTCTATGGACATGAAAGACACCAAAGGTGCAGCGTAAAAGCCAGTAATGGATAAGGCAAGAGAGGGTCTGCAGCAGCTTCTCTGCTGATTGGCAGCACAAAGAACTAACAAAACTTGTGTTTTCATCAACTCCAGAAAGCAAGCCATGGAAATCAAAAGCAGAGATCACTGTTCACTCTGAAAAGCAAATCTTTATGTTACATAGCTCTTACATGGAGCTCTATCAAATTAGGCAATACCAGCTTTGGTCTTGCTCTATAGACATGGGAAACACTAACTGGTACAGAGTGTAAGCAAAGAAAGCATAAGGCATGAAAGTGTCTGCAGCAGCTTCTCTGGTGGTTGGCAACACAAGCAACTAACAAGACTTGTGTTTTGATCAACTCCAGAAAGCAAACCATAGAAACCAAAAGCAGAGATCACTGTTCACTCTGAAAAGCAAATCTTTATGTTACATAGCTCTTACATGGAACTCTACCAAATTAGGCAATACCAGCTTTGGTCTTGCTCTATAGACATGGGAAACACTAACTGGTACAGAGTGTAAGGAAAGAAAGCATAAGGCATGAAAGTGTCTGCAGCAGCTTCTCTGGTGGTTGGCAACACAAGCAACTAACAAGACTTGTGTTTTGATCAACTCCAGAAAGCAAACTATAGAAACCAAAAGCAGAGATCACAGTTCGCTCTGTAAAGCAAATCTTTATGTTACATAGCTCTTACATGGAACTCTATCAAATTAGGCAATACCAGCTTTGGTCTTGCTCTATAGACATGGGAAACACTAACTGGTACAGAGTGTAAGCAAGTAAAGCATAAGGCATGAAAGTGTCTGCAGCAGCTTCTCTGGTGGTTGGCAACACAAGCAACTAACAAGACTTGTGTTTTGATCAACTCCAGAAAGCAAACTATAGAAACCAAAAGCAGAGATCACAGTTCACTCTGTAAAGCAAATCTTTATGTTACATAGCTCTATCACAGAAACTTAGTAAATTAGGCAGTAACAGCTTTAGTTCTCCTTCTATGGACATGAAAAACACCAACCGGTGCAGCGTAAAAGCCAGTAATGGATAAGGCAAGAGAGGGTCTGCAGCAGCTTCTCTGCTGGTTGGCAGCACAAACAACTAACATGACTTGTGTTTTCATCAACTCCAGAAAGCAAGCCATGGAAACCAAAAGCAGAGATCACTGTTCACTCTGTAAAGCAAATCTTTATGTTACATAGCTCTTACATAGAACTCTACCAAATTAGGCAATACCAGCTTTGGTCTTGCTCTATAGACATGGGAAACACTAACTGGTACAGAGTGTAAGCAAGTAAAGCATAAGGCATGAAAGTGTCTGCAGCAGCTTCTCTGGTGTTGGCAACACAAGCAACTAACAAGACTTGTGTTTTGATCAACTCCAGAAAGCAAACCATAGAAATCAAAAGCAGAGATCACAGTTCACTCTGTAAAGCAAATCTTTATGTTACGTAGCTCTATCACAGAAACTTAGTATATTAGGCAGTAACAGCTTTAGTTCTCCTTCTATGGACATGAAAGACACCAAAGGTGCAGCGTAAAAGCCAGTAATGGATAAGGCAAGAGAGGGTCTGCAGCAGCTTCTCTGCTGGTTGGCAGCACAAGCAACTAACAAGACTTGTGTTTTCATCAACTCCAGAAAGCAAGCCATGGAAACCAAAAGCAGAGATCACTGTTCACTCTGAAAAGCAAATCTTAATGTTACATAGCTCTTACATGGAACTCTATCAAATTAGGCAATACCAGCTTTGGTCTTGCTCTATAGACATGGGAAACACTAACTGGTACAGAGTGTAAGCAAGTAAAGCATAAGGCATGAAAGTGTCTGCAGCAGCTTCTCTGGTGGTTGGCAACACAAGCAACTAACAAGACTTGTGTTTTGATCAACTCCAGAAAGCAAACCATGGAAACCAAAAGCAGAGATCACTGTTCACTCTGTAAAGCAAATCTTTATGTTACATAGCCCTATCACAGAAACTTAGTAAATTAGGCAGTAACAGCTTTAGTTCTCCTCCTATGGACAAGACAGACACCAACCAGTGCAGCGTAAAAGCATATAATGGATAAAGCAAGGGAGTGACTGCAGCAGCTTCTCTGCTGGTTGGCAGCACAAGCAACTAACATGACTTGTGTTTTCATCAACTCCAGAAAGCAAGCCATGGAAACCAAAAGCAGAGATCACTGTTCACTCTGAAAAGCAAATCTTTATGTTACATAGCTCTTACATGGAACTCTACCAAATTAGGCAATACCAGCTTTGGTCTTGCTCTATATACATGGGAAACACTAACTGGTACAGAGTGTAAGCAAGGAAAGCATAAGGCATGAAAGTATCTGCAGAAGCTTCTCTGGTCGTTGGCAACACAAGCAACTAACAAGACTTGTGTTTTGATCAACTCCAGAAAGCAAATCATAGAAACCAAAAGCAGAGATCACTGTTCACTCTGTAAACCAAATCTTTATGTTACATAGCTCTTACATGGAACTCTACCAAATTAGGCAATACCAGCTTTGGTCTTGCTCTATAGACATGGGAAACACTAACTGGTACAGAGTGTAAGCAAGTAAAGCATAAGGCATGAAAGTGTCTGCAGCAGCTTCTTTGGGGGTTGGCAACACAAGCAACTAACAAGACTTGTGTTTTGATCAACTCCAGAAAGCAAACTATAGAAACCAAAAGCAGAGATCACTGTTCACTCTGTAAAGCAAATCTTTATGTTACATAGCTCTATCACAGAAACTTAGTAAATTAGGCAGTAACAGCTTTAGTTCTCCTTCTATGGACATGAAAGACACCAAAGGTGCAGCGTAAAAGCAAGTAATGGATAAGGCAAGAGAGGGTCTGCAGCAGCTTCTCTGCTGGTTGGCAGCACAAACAACTAACATGACTTGTGTTTTCATCAACTCCAGAAAGCAAGCCATGGAAACCAAAAGCAGAGATCACTGTTCACTCTGAAAAGCAAATCTTTATGTTACATAGCTGTTACATGGAACTCTATCAAATTAGGCAATACCAGCTTTGGTCTTGCTCTATAGACATGGGAAACACTAACTGGTACAGAGTGTAAGCAAGGAAAGCATAAGGCATGAAAGTGTCTGCAGCAGCTTCTCTGGTGGTTGGCAACACAAGCAACTAACAAGACTTGTGTTTTGATCAACTCCAGAAAGCAAACTATAGAAACCAAAAGCAGAGATCACAGTTCACTCTGTAAAGCAAATCTTTATGTTACATAGCTCTATCACAGAAACTTAGTAAATTAGGCAGTAACAGCTTTAGTTCTCCTTCTATGGACATGAAAGACACCAAAGGTGCAGCGTAAAAGCCAGTAATGGATAAGGCAAGAGAGGGTCTGCAGCAGCTTCTCTGCTGGTTGGCAGCACAAACAACTAACATGACTTGTGTTTTCATCAACTCCAGAAAGCAAGCCATGGAAACCAAAAGCAGAGATCACTGTTCACTCTGAAAAGCAAATCTTTATGTTACATAGCTCTTACATGGAACTCTACCAAATTAGGCAATACCAGCTTTGGTCTTGCTCTATATACATGGGAAACACTAACTGGTACAGAGTGTAAGCAAGGAAAGCATAAGGCATGAAAGTGTCTGCAGCAGCTTCTCTGGTGGTTGGCAACACAAGCAACTAACAAGACTTGTGTTTTGATCAACTCCAGAAAGCAAACCATGGAAACCAAAAGCAGAGATCACTGTTCACTCTGTAAAGCAAATCTTTATGTTACATAGCCCTATCACAGAAACTTAGTAAATTAGGCAGTAACAGCTTTAGTTCTCCTCCTATGGACAAGACAGACACCAACCAGTGCAGCGTAAAAGCATATAATGGATAAAGCAAGGGAGTGACTGCAGCAGCTTCTCTGCTGGTTGGCAGCACAAGCAACTAACATGACTTGTGTTTTCATCAACTCCAGAAAGCAAGCCATGGAAACCAAAAGCAGAGATCACTGTTCACTCTGAAAAGCAAATCTTTATGTTACATAGCTCTTACATGGAACTCTACCAAATTAGGCAATACCAGCTTTGGTCTTGCTCTATATACATGGGAAACACTAACTGGTACAGAGTGTAAGCAAGGAAAGCATAAGGCATGAAAGTATCTGCAGAAGCTTCTCTGGTCGTTGGCAACACAAGCAACTAACAAGACTTGTGTTTTGATCAACTCCAGAAAGCAAATCATAGAAACCAAAAGCAGAGATCACTGTTCACTCTGTAAACCAAATCTTTATGTTACATAGCTCTTACATGGAACTCTACCAAATTAGGCAATACCAGCTTTGGTCTTGCTCTATAGACATGGGAAACACTAACTGGTACAGAGTGTAAGCAAGGAAAGCATAAGGCATGAAAGTGTCTGCAGCAGCTTCTCTGGTGGTTGGCAACACAAGCAACTAACAAGACTTGTGTTTTGATCAGCTCCAGAAAGCAAACTATAGAAACCAAAAGCAGAGATCACAGTTCACTCTGTAAAGCAAATCTTTATGTTACATAGCTCTATCACAGAAACTTAGTAAATTAGGCAGTAACAGCTTTAGTTCTCCTTCTATGGACATGAAAGACACCAAAGGTGCAGCGTAAAAGCCAGTAATGGATAAGGCAAGAGAGGGTCTGCAGCAGCTTCTCTGCTGGTTGGCAGCACAAACAACTAACATGACTTGTGTTTTCATCAACTCCAGAAAGCAAGCCATGGAAACCAAAAGCAGAGATCACTGTTCACTCTGAAAAGCAAATCTTTATGTTACATAGCTCTTACATGGAACTCTACCAAATTAGGCAATACCAGCTTTGGTCTTGCTCTATATACATGGGAAACACTAACTGGTACAGAGTGTAAGCAAGGAAAGCATAAGGCATGAAAGTGTCTGCAGAAGCTTCTCTGGTGGTTGGCAACACAAGCAACTAACAAGACTTGTGTTTTGATCAACTCCAGAAAGCAAATCATAGAAACCAAAAGCAGAGATCACTGTTCACTCTGTAAAGCAAATCTTTATGTTACATAGCTCTTACATGGAACTCTACCAAATTAGGCAATACCAGCTTTGGTCTTGCTCTATAGACATGGGAAACACTAACTGGTACAGAGTGTAAGCAAGTAAAGCATAAGGCATGAAAGTGTCTGCAGCAGCTTCTTTGGGGGTTGGCAACACAAGCAACTAACAAGACTTGTGTTTTGATCAACTCCAGAAAGCAAACTATAGAAACCAAAAGCAGAGATCACTGTTCACTCTGTAAAGCAAATCTTTATGTTACATAGCTCTATCACAGAAACTTAGTAAATTAGGCAGTAACAGCTTTAGTTCTCCTTCTATGGACATGAAAGACACCAAAGGTGCAGCGTAAAAGCAAGTAATGGATAAGGCAAGAGAGGGTCTGCAGCAGCTTCTCTGCTGGTTGGCAGCACAAACAACTAACATGACTTGTGTTTTCATCAACTCCAGAAAGCAAGCCATGGAAACCAAAAGCAGAGATCACTGTTCACTCTGAAAAGCAAATCTTTATGTTACATAGCTGTTACATGGAACTCTATCAAATTAGGCAATACCAGCTTTGGTCTTGCTCTATAGACATGGGAAACACTAACTGGTACAGAGTGTAAGCAAGTAAAGCATAAGGCATGAAAGTGTCTGCAGCAGCTTCTCTGGTGGTTGGCAACACAAGCAACTAACAAGACTTGTGTTTTGATCAACTCCAGAAAGCAAACTATAGAAACCAAAAGCAGAGATCACAGTTCACTCTGTAAAGCAAATCTTTATGTTACATAGCTCTATCACAGAAACTTAGTAAATTAGGCAGTAACAGCTTTAGTTCTCCTTCTATGGACATGAAAGACACCAAAGGTGCAGCGTAAAAGCCAGTAATGGATAAGGCAAGAGAGGGTCTGCAGCAGCTTCTCTGCTGATTGGCAGCACAAAGAACTAACAAAACTTGTGTTTTCATCAACTCCAGAAAGCAAGCCATGGAAATCAAAAGCAGAGATCACTGTTCACTCTGAAAAGCAAATCTTTATGTTACATAGCTCTTACATGGAGCTCTATCAAATTAGGCAATACCAGCTTTGGTCTTGCTCTATAGACATGGGAAACACTAACTGGTACAGAGTGTAAGCAAAGAAAGCATAAGGCATGAAAGTGTCTGCAGCAGCTTCTCTGGTGGTTGGCAACACAAGCAACTAACAAGACTTGTGTTTTGATCAACTCCAGAAAGCAAACCATAGAAACCAAAAGCAGAGATCACTGTTCACTCTGAAAAGCAAATCTTTATGTTACATAGCTCTTACATGGAACTCTACCAAATTAGGCAATACCAGCTTTGGTCTTGCTCTATAGACATGGGAAACACTAACTGGTACAGAGTGTAAGGAAAGAAAGCATAAGGCATGAAAGTGTCTGCAGCAGCTTCTCTGGTGGTTGGCAACACAAGCAACTAACAAGACTTGTGTTTTGATCAACTCCAGAAAGCAAACTATAGAAACCAAAAGCAGAGATCACAGTTCGCTCTGTAAAGCAAATCTTTATGTTACATAGCTCTTACATGGAACTCTATCAAATTAGGCAATACCAGCTTTGGTCTTGCTCTATAGACATGGGAAACACTAACTGGTACAGAGTGTAAGCAAGTAAAGCATAAGGCATGAAAGTGTCTGCAGCAGCTTCTCTGGTGGTTGGCAACACAAGCAACTAACAAGACTTGTGTTTTGATCAACTCCAGAAAGCAAACTATAGAAACCAAAAGCAGAGATCACAGTTCACTCTGTAAAGCAAATCTTTATGTTACATAGCTCTATCACAGAAACTTAGTAAATTAGGCAGTAACAGCTTTAGTTCTCCTTCTATGGACATGAAAAACACCAACCGGTGCAGCGTAAAAGCCAGTAATGGATAAGGCAAGAGAGGGTCTGCAGCAGCTTCTCTGCTGGTTGGCAGCACAAACAACTAACATGACTTGTGTTTTCATCAACTCCAGAAAGCAAGCCATGGAAACCAAAAGCAGAGATCACTGTTCACTCTGTAAAGCAAATCTTTATGTTACATAGCTCTTACATAGAACTCTACCAAATTAGGCAATACCAGCTTTGGTCTTGCTCTATAGACATGGGAAACACTAACTGGTACAGAGTGTAAGCAAGTAAAGCATAAGGCATGAAAGTGTCTGCAGCAGCTTCTCTGGTGTTGGCAACACAAGCAACTAACAAGACTTGTGTTTTGATCAACTCCAGAAAGCAAACCATAGAAATCAAAAGCAGAGATCACAGTTCACTCTGTAAAGCAAATCTTTATGTTACGTAGCTCTATCACAGAAACTTAGTATATTAGGCAGTAACAGCTTTAGTTCTCCTTCTATGGACATGAAAGACACCAAAGGTGCAGCGTAAAAGCCAGTAATGGATAAGGCAAGAGAGGGTCTGCAGCAGCTTCTCTGCTGGTTGGCAGCACAAGCAACTAACAAGACTTGTGTTTTCATCAACTCCAGAAAGCAAGCCATGGAAACCAAAAGCAGAGATCACTGTTCACTCTGAAAAGCAAATCTTAATGTTACATAGCTCTTACATGGAACTCTATCAAATTAGGCAATACCAGCTTTGGTCTTGCTCTATAGACATGGGAAACACTAACTGGTACAGAGTGTAAGCAAGTAAAGCATAAGGCATGAAAGTGTCTGCAGCAGCTTCTCTGGTGGTTGGCAACACAAGCAACTAACAAGACTTGTGTTTTGATCAACTCCAGAAAGCAAACCATGGAAACCAAAAGCAGAGATCACTGTTCACTCTGTAAAGCAAATCTTTATGTTACATAGCCCTATCACAGAAACTTAGTAAATTAGGCAGTAACAGCTTTAGTTCTCCTCCTATGGACAAGACAGACACCAACCAGTGCAGCGTAAAAGCATATAATGGATAAAGCAAGGGAGTGACTGCAGCAGCTTCTCTGCTGGTTGGCAGCACAAGCAACTAACATGACTTGTGTTTTCATCAACTCCAGAAAGCAAGCCATGGAAACCAAAAGCAGAGATCACTGTTCACTCTGAAAAGCAAATCTTTATGTTACATAGCTCTTACATGGAACTCTACCAAATTAGGCAATACCAGCTTTGGTCTTGCTCTATATACATGGGAAACACTAACTGGTACAGAGTGTAAGCAAGGAAAGCATAAGGCATGAAAGTATCTGCAGAAGCTTCTCTGGTCGTTGGCAACACAAGCAACTAACAAGACTTGTGTTTTGATCAACTCCAGAAAGCAAATCATAGAAACCAAAAGCAGAGATCACTGTTCACTCTGTAAACCAAATCTTTATGTTACATAGCTCTTACATGGAACTCTACCAAATTAGGCAATACCAGCTTTGGTCTTGCTCTATAGACATGGGAAACACTAACTGGTACAGAGTGTAAGCAAGTAAAGCATAAGGCATGAAAGTGTCTGCAGCAGCTTCTTTGGGGGTTGGCAACACAAGCAACTAACAAGACTTGTGTTTTGATCAACTCCAGAAAGCAAACTATAGAAACCAAAAGCAGAGATCACTGTTCACTCTGTAAAGCAAATCTTTATGTTACATAGCTCTATCACAGAAACTTAGTAAATTAGGCAGTAACAGCTTTAGTTCTCCTTCTATGGACATGAAAGACACCAAAGGTGCAGCGTAAAAGCAAGTAATGGATAAGGCAAGAGAGGGTCTGCAGCAGCTTCTCTGCTGGTTGGCAGCACAAACAACTAACATGACTTGTGTTTTCATCAACTCCAGAAAGCAAGCCATGGAAACCAAAAGCAGAGATCACTGTTCACTCTGAAAAGCAAATCTTTATGTTACATAGCTGTTACATGGAACTCTATCAAATTAGGCAATACCAGCTTTGGTCTTGCTCTATAGACATGGGAAACACTAACTGGTACAGAGTGTAAGCAAGGAAAGCATAAGGCATGAAAGTGTCTGCAGCAGCTTCTCTGGTGGTTGGCAACACAAGCAACTAACAAGACTTGTGTTTTGATCAGCTCCAGAAAGCAAACTATAGAAACCAAAAGCAGAGATCACAGTTCACTCTGTAAAGCAAATCTTTATGTTACATAGCTCTATCACAGAAACTTAGTAAATTAGGCAGTAACAGCTTTAGTTCTCCTTCTATGGACATGAAAGACACCAAAGGTGCAGCGTAAAAGCCAGTAATGGATAAGGCAAGAGAGGGTCTGCAGCAGCTTCTCTGCTGGTTGGCAGCACAAACAACTAACATGACTTGTGTTTTCATCAACTCCAGAAAGCAAGCCATGGAAACCAAAAGCAGAGATCACTGTTCACTCTGAAAAGCAAATCTTTATGTTACATAGCTCTTACATGGAACTCTACCAAATTAGGCAATACCAGCTTTGGTCTTGCTCTATATACATGGGAAACACTAACTGGTACAGAGTGTAAGCAAGGAAAGCATAAGGCATGAAAGTGTCTGCAGCAGCTTCTCTGGTGGTTGGCAACACAAGCAACTAACAAGACTTGTGTTTTGATCAACTCCAGAAAGCAAACCATGGAAACCAAAAGCAGAGATCACTGTTCACTCTGTAAAGCAAATCTTTATGTTACATAGCCCTATCACAGAAACTTAGTAAATTAGGCAGTAACAGCTTTAGTTCTCCTCCTATGGACAAGACAGACACCAACCAGTGCAGCGTAAAAGCATATAATGGATAAAGCAAGGGAGTGACTGCAGCAGCTTCTCTGCTGGTTGGCAGCACAAGCAACTAACATGACTTGTGTTTTCATCAACTCCAGAAAGCAAGCCATGGAAACCAAAAGCAGAGATCACTGTTCACTCTGAAAAGCAAATCTTTATGTTACATAGCTCTTACATGGAACTCTACCAAATTAGGCAATACCAGCTTTGGTCTTGCTCTATATACATGGGAAACACTAACTGGTACAGAGTGTAAGCAAGGAAAGCATAAGGCATGAAAGTATCTGCAGAAGCTTCTCTGGTCGTTGGCAACACAAGCAACTAACAAGACTTGTGTTTTGATCAACTCCAGAAAGCAAATCATAGAAACCAAAAGCAGAGATCACTGTTCACTCTGTAAACCAAATCTTTATGTTACATAGCTCTTACATGGAACTCTACCAAATTAGGCAATACCAGCTTTGGTCTTGCTCTATAGACATGGGAAACACTAACTGGTACAGAGTGTAAGCAAGGAAAGCATAAGGCATGAAAGTGTCTGCAGCAGCTTCTCTGGTGGTTGGCAACACAAGCAACTAACAAGACTTGTGTTTTGATCAGCTCCAGAAAGCAAACTATAGAAACCAAAAGCAGAGATCACAGTTCACTCTGTAAAGCAAATCTTTATGTTACATAGCTCTATCACAGAAACTTAGTAAATTAGGCAGTAACAGCTTTAGTTCTCCTTCTATGGACATGAAAGACACCAAAGGTGCAGCGTAAAAGCCAGTAATGGATAAGGCAAGAGAGGGTCTGCAGCAGCTTCTCTGCTGGTTGGCAGCACAAACAACTAACATGACTTGTGTTTTCATCAACTCCAGAAAGCAAGCCATGGAAACCAAAAGCAGAGATCACTGTTCACTCTGAAAAGCAAATCTTTATGTTACATAGCTCTTACATGGAACTCTACCAAATTAGGCAATACCAGCTTTGGTCTTGCTCTATATACATGGGAAACACTAACTGGTACAGAGTGTAAGCAAGGAAAGCATAAGGCATGAAAGTGTCTGCAGAAGCTTCTCTGGTGGTTGGCAACACAAGCAACTAACAAGACTTGTGTTTTGATCAACTCCAGAAAGCAAATCATAGAAACCAAAAGCAGAGATCACTGTTCACTCTGTAAAGCAAATCTTTATGTTACATAGCTCTTACATGGAACTCTACCAAATTAGGCAATACCAGCTTTGGTCTTGCTCTATAGACATGGGAAACACTAACTGGTACAGAGTGTAAGCAAGTAAAGCATAAGGCATGAAAGTGTCTGCAGCAGCTTCTTTGGGGGTTGGCAACACAAGCAACTAACAAGACTTGTGTTTTGATCAACTCCAGAAAGCAAACTATAGAAACCAAAAGCAGAGATCACTGTTCACTCTGTAAAGCAAATCTTTATGTTACATAGCTCTATCACAGAAACTTAGTAAATTAGGCAGTAACAGCTTTAGTTCTCCTTCTATGGACATGAAAGACACCAAAGGTGCAGCGTAAAAGCAAGTAATGGATAAGGCAAGAGAGGGTCTGCAGCAGCTTCTCTGCTGGTTGGCAGCACAAACAACTAACATGACTTGTGTTTTCATCAACTCCAGAAAGCAAGCCATGGAAACCAAAAGCAGAGATCACTGTTCACTCTGAAAAGCAAATCTTTATGTTACATAGCTGTTACATGGAACTCTATCAAATTAGGCAATACCAGCTTTGGTCTTGCTCTATAGACATGGGAAACACTAACTGGTACAGAGTGTAAGCAAGTAAAGCATAAGGCATGAAAGTGTCTGCAGCAGCTTCTCTGGTGGTTGGCAACACAAGCAACTAACAAGACTTGTGTTTTGATCAACTCCAGAAAGCAAACTATAGAAACCAAAAGCAGAGATCACAGTTCACTCTGTAAAGCAAATCTTATGTTACATAGCTCTATCACAGAAACTTAGTAAATTAGGCAGTAACAGCTTTAGTTCTCCTTCTATGGACATGAAAGACACCAAAGGTGCAGCGTAAAAGCCAGTAATGGATAAGGCAAGAGAGGGTCTGCAGCAGCTTCTCTGCTGATTGGCAGCACAAAGAACTAACAAAACTTGTGTTTTCATCAACTCCAGAAAGCAAGCCATGGAAATCAAAAGCAGAGATCACTGTTCACTCTGAAAAGCAAATCTTTATGTTACATAGCTCTTACATGGAGCTCTATCAAATTAGGCAATACCAGCTTTGGTCTTGCTCTATAGACATGGGAAACACTAACTGGTACAGAGTGTAAGCAAAGAAAGCATAAGGCATGAAAGTGTCTGCAGCAGCTTCTCTGGTGGTTGGCAACACAAGCAACTAACAAGACTTGTGTTTTGATCAACTCCAGAAAGCAAACCATAGAAACCAAAAGCAGAGATCACTGTTCACTCTGAAAAGCAAATCTTTATGTTACATAGCTCTTACATGGAACTCTACCAAATTAGGCAATACCAGCTTTGGTCTTGCTCTATAGACATGGGAAACACTAACTGGTACAGAGTGTAAGCAAGGAAAGCATAAGGCATGAAAGTGTCTGCAGCAGCTTCTCTGGTGGTTGGCAACACAAGCAACTAACAAGACTTGTGTTTTGATCAACTCCAGAAAGCAAACTATAGAAACCAAAAGCAGAGATCACAGTTCGCTCTGTAAAGCAAATCTTTATGTTACATAGCTCTTACATGGAACTCTATCAAATTAGGCAATACCAGCTTTGGTCTTGCTCTATAGACATGGGAAACACTAACTGGTACAGAGTGTAAGCAAGTAAAGCATAAGGCATGAAAGTGTCTGCAGCAGCTTCTCTGGTGGTTGGCAACACAAGCAACTAACAAGACTTGTGTTTTGATCAACTCCAGAAAGCAAACTATAGAAACCAAAAGCAGAGATCACAGTTCACTCTGTAAAGCAAATCTTTATGTTACATAGCTCTATCACAGAAACTTAGTAAATTAGGCAGTAACAGCTTTAGTTCTCCTTCTATGGACATGAAAAACACCAACCGGTGCAGCGTAAAAGCCAGTAATGGATAAGGCAAGAGAGGGTCTGCAGCAGCTTCTCTGCTGGTTGGCAGCACAAACAACTAACATGACTTGTGTTTTCATCAACTCCAGAAAGCAAGCCATGGAAACCAAAAGCAGAGATCACAGTTCACTCTGTAAAGCAAATCTTTATGTTACATAGCTCT